>NW_027448153.1:0-70489 GCF_038048845.1 Mixophyes fleayi | reverse complement strand
TGATTCAATTCATGATTCAATTCATGATTCATGATTCATGATTCAATTCATGATTCATGATTCAATTCATGATTCATGATTCAATTCATGATACAATATATGATTCAATTCATGATTCGTGATTCAAATCATGATTCAATTCATGATTCCTGATTCATGATTCATGATTCAATTCATGGGTCATGATTCATGATTCATGATTCAATTCATGATTCATGATTCATTATTAGAATCATGATTCATGATTCAATTCATGATTCCTGATTCATGATTCATGATTCAATTCATGGGTCATGATTCATGATTCAATTCATGATTCATGATTCATTATTAGAATCATGATTCATGCTTCATGATTCAATTCATGATTCCTGATTCCTGATTCATGATTCAATTCATGGGTCATGATTCATGATTCAATTCATGATTCATGATTCATTATTAGAATCATGATTCATGCTTCATGATTCAATTCATGATTCCTGATTCCTGATTCATGATTCATGATTTATGATTCAATTCATGATTCATGATTCAATTCATGATTCATGATTCAATTCATGATTCATGATTCATGATTCAATTCATGATTCATGATTCATGATTCAATTCATGATTCAATTCATGATTCATGATTCATTTCATGATTCATGATTTATGATTCAATTCATGATTCATGAATCATGATTCAATTCATGATTCAAGATCCATGACTCGATTCATGATTCATGATTCAATTCATGATTCATGATTCAATTCATGATTCATGATTCAATTCATAATGCATGATTCAATTCATGATTCCTGATTCATGATTCATAATTCATGATTCCTGATTCATGATTCATGATTCATGATTCAATTCATGATTCATGATTCAATTCATGATTCAATTCATGATTCATGATTCGATTCATGATTCATGATTCAATTCATGATTCCTGATTCATGATTCATGATTCAATTCATGATTCAATTCATGATTCATGATTCCATTCATGATTCATGATTCAATTCATGATTCCTGATTCATGATTCATGATTGAGGATTCAATTCATGATTCATGATTCAATTCATGATTCAATTCATGATTCATGATTCAATTCAAGATTCATGATTTAATTCATGATTCATGATTCAATTCATGATTCATGATTTAATTCATGACTCATGATTCATGATTCATGATTCAATTCATGATTCAATTCATGATTCATGATTCGATTCATGATTCATGATTCAATTCATGATTCCTGATTCCTGATTCATGATTCAGGATTCAATTCATGATTCAGGATTCAATTCATGATTCATGATTCAATTCATGATTCAATTCATGATTCATGATTCCATTCATGATTCATGATTCAATTCATGATTCCTGATTCATGATTCATGATTCAGGATTCAATTCATGATTCATGATTCAATTCAAGATTCATGATTTAATTAATGAATCATGATTCAATTCATGATTCATGATTTAATTCATGACTCATGATTCATGATTCATGATTCAATTCATGATTCATGATTCAATTCATGATTCATGATTCAATTCATGATTCAATTCATGCTTCATGATTCAATTCATGATTCTTGATTTAATTCATGATTCATGATTTATTATTCGATTCATGATTTATGATTCAATTCATGATTCCTGATTCATGATTCATGATTAATGATTCAATTCATGGTTCATGATTCAATTCATGATTCATGATTCATGATTCATGATTCATGATTCAATTCATGATTCATGATTCAATTCATTACTCATGATTCAATTCATGATTCATTTCATATTTCATGATTTATGATTCAATTCACGATTTATGATTCGATTCATGATTCATGATTCATGAATCATGATTCATGATTTATGATTTATGAACCATGATTCATGATTCATGATTCATGATTCGATTCATGATTCATGATTCATGATTCGATTCATGATTCAATTCATGATTCATGATTCATGATTCAATTCATGATTCATGATTCATGATTCAATTAATGATTCATCATTCAAGATTCAATTCATTACTCATGATTCAATTCATGATTCATTTCATGATTCATGATTCAGGATTCAATCATGATTTAGGATTCAATTCATGATTCATGATTCAATTCATGATTCCTGATTTAATTCATGATTCATGATTCATGATTCAATTCATGATTCATGATTCAATTCATGATTCAATTCATGATTTGATTCATGATTCATGATTCAATTCATGATTCCTGATTCATGATTCATGATTCAGGATTTAATTCATGATTCATGATTCAATTCATGATTCATGATTTAATTCATGACTCATGATTCATGATTCAGGATTCAATTCATGATTCATGATTCAATTCATGATTCATGATTTAATTCATGACTCATGATTCATGATTCAGGATTCAATTCATGATTCAATTCATGATTCGATTCATGAATTATGATTCAATTCATAATTCCTGATTCATGATTCATGATTCAGGATTCAAATTATGATTCATGATTCAAATTATGATTCAATTCATGATTCATGATTCAATTCATGATTCATGATTTAATTCATGATTCATGATTCATGATTCAATTCATGATTCATGATTTAATTCATGACTCATGATTCATGATTCATGATTCAATTCAAGATTCATAATACAATTCATGATTCGTGATTCAATTCATGCTTCATGATTCAATTCATGATTCATGATTTAATTCATGATTCATGATTCATTATTCGATTCATGATTCATGATTCAATTCATGATTCCTGATTCATGATTCATGATTCAGGATTCAATTTTTGATTCAGGATTCAATTCATGATTCATGATTCAATTCATGATTCAATTCATGATTCATGATTTAATTTATGATTCATGATTCATGATTCAATTCATGATTAATGATTCAATTTATGATTCAATTCATGCTTCATGATTCAATTCATGATTCATGATTTAATTCATGATTCATGATTCAATATTCGATTCATGATTCAATTCATGATTCCTGATTCATGATTCATGATTCAATTCATGATTCCTGATTCATTAATCATGATTCCTGATTCATGATTCATGATTCAATTCATGATTCATGATTCAATTCATGATTCAATTCATGATTCCTGATTCATGATTCATGATTCAGGATTCAATTCATGATTCAGGATTCAATTCATGATTCATGATTCAATTCATGATTCAATTCATGATTCATGATTTAATTCATGATTCCTGATTTAATTCATGATTCATGATTCATGCTTCAATTCATGATTCATGATTCAATTCATGATTCAATTCATGATTCATGAGTCGATTCATGATTCAATTCATGATTCCTGATTCATGATTCATGATTGATGATTCAATTCATGATTCATGATTTAATTCATGACTCATGATTCATGATTCAGGATTCGATTCATGATTCAATTCATGATTCGATTCATGACTCATGATTCAATTCATGATTCCTGATTCATGATTCATTAATCAGGATTCAAATTATGATTCATGATTCAATTCATGATTCATGATTTAATTCATGATTCATGCTTCATGATTCAATTCATGATTCATGATTTAATTCATGACTCATGATTCATGATTCATGATTCAATTCATGATTCAATTCATGCTTCATGATTCAATTCATGATTCATGATTTAATTCATGATTCATGATTCATGATTCATGATTCATGATTCAATTCATGATTCCTGATTCATGATTCATGATTCATGATTCAATTCATGATTCCTGATTCATGATTTATGATTCATGATTCAATTCATGATTCCTGATTCATGATTCATGATTCATGATTCCTGATTCATGATTCATGATTCAATTCATGATTCATGATTCAATTCATGATTCAATACATGATTCATGATTCAATTCATGATTCATGATTTAATTCATGATTCAATTCATGCTTCATGATTCAATTCATGATTCATGATTCAATTCATGATTCCTGATTCATGATTCATGATTCATGATTCAATTCATGATTCCTGATTCATTAATCATGATTCCTGATTCCTGATTCATGATTCAATTCATGATTCATGATTCAATTTATGATTCCTGATTCATGATTCATGATTCAGGATTCAATTCATGATTCAGGATTCAATTCATGATTCATGATTCAATTCATGATTCAATTCATGATTCATGAATTACTTCATGATTCCTGATTTAATTCATGATTCATGATTCAATTCATGATTCATGATTCAATTCATGATTCATGATTCAATTCATGATTCAATTCATGATTCATGATTCGATTCATGATTCAATTCATGATTCCTGATTCATGATTCATGATTGATGATTCAATTCATGATTCATGATTTAATTCATGACTCATGATTCATGATTCAGGATTCAATTCATGATTCATGATTCGATTCATGATTCAATTCATGATTCGATTCATGATTCATGATTCAATTCATGATTCCTGATTCATGATTCATGATTCAGGATTCAAATTATGATTCATGATTCAATTCATGATTCATGATTTAATTCATGATTCATGATTCATGATTCAATTCATGATTCATGATTTAATTCATGACTCATGATTCATGATTCATGATTCAATTCATGATTCAATTCATGCTTCATGATTCAATTCATGATTCATGATTTAATTCATGATTCATGATTCATGATTCATGATTCATGATTCAATTCATGATTCCTGATTCATGATTCATGATTCATGATTCAATTCATGATTCCTGATTCATGATTTATGATTCATGATTCAATTCATGATTCCTGATTCATGATTCATGATTCATGATTCCTGATTCATGATTCATGATTCAATTCATGATTCATGATTCAATTCATGATTCAATACATGATTCATGATTCAATTCATGATTCATGATTTAATTCATGATTCAATTCATGCTTCATGATTCAATTCATGATTCATGATTCAATTCATGATTCCTGATTCATGATTCATGATTCATGATTCAATTCATGATTCCTGATTCATTAATCATGATTCCTGATTCCTGATTCATGATTCAATTCATGATTCATGATTCAATTTATGATTCCTGATTCATGATTCATGATTCAGGATTCAATTCATGATTCAGGATTCAATTCATGATTCATGATTCAATTCATGATTCAATTCATGATTCATGAATTACTTCATGATTCCTGATTTATTTCATGATTCATGATTCATGATTCAATTCATGATTCATGATTCAATTCATGATTCATGATTCAATTCATGATTCATGATTCAATTCATGATTCAATTCATGATTCATGATTCGATTCATGATTCAATTCATGATTCCTGATTCATGATTCATGATTGATGATTCAATTCATGATTCATGATTTAATTCATGACTCATGATTCATGATTCAGGATTCAATTCATGATTCATGATTCGATTCATGATTCAATTCATGATTCGATTCATGATTCATGATTCAATTCATGATTCCTGATTCATGATTCATGATTCAGGATTCAAATTATGATTCATGATTCAATTCATGATTCATGATTTAATTCATGATTCTTGATTCATGATTCAATTCATGATTCATGATTTAATTCATGACTCATGATTCATGATTCATGATTCAATTCATGATTCATGATTCAATTCATGATTCAATTCATGATTCATGATTCAATTCATGATTCAATTCATGCTTTATGATTCATGATTCATGATTCATGATTCATGATTCATGATTCAATTCATGATTCAATTCATGATTCATGATTCATGATTCAATTCATGATTCAATTCATGATTCATGATTCAATTCATGATACAATATATGATTCAATTCATGATTCGTGATTCAAATCATGATTCAATTCATGATTCCTGATTCCTGATTCATGATTCAATTCATGGGTCATGATTCATGATTCATGATTCAATTCATGATTCATGATTCATTATTAGAATCATGATTCATGATTCAATTCATGATTCCTGATTCATGATTCATGATTCAATTCATGGGTCATGATTCATGATTCAATTCATGATTCATGATTCATTATTAGAATCATGATTCATGCTTCATGATTCAATTCATGATTCCTGATTCCTGATTCATGATTCATGATTTATGATTCAATTCATGATTCATGATTCAATTCATGATTCATGATTCAATTCATGATTCATGATTCATGATTCAATTCATGATTCATGATTCATGATTCAATTCATGATTCAATTCATGATTCATGATTCATTTCATGATTCATGATTTATGATTCAATTCATGATTCATGAATCATGATTCAATTCATGATTCAAGATCCATGACTCGATTCATGATTCATGATTCAATTCATGATTCATGATTCAATTCATGATTCATGATTCAATTCATAATGCATGATTCAATTCATGATCCTGATTCATGATTCATAATTCATGATTCCTGATTCATGATTCATGATTCATGATTCAATTCATGATTCATGATTCAATTCATGATTCAATTCATGATTCATGATTCGATTCATGATTCATGATTCAATTCATGATTCCTGATTCCTGATTCATGATTCAATTCATGATTCAATTCATGATTCATGATTCCATTCATGATTCATGATTCAATTCATGATTTCTGATTCATGATTCATGATTGAGGATTCAATTCATGATTCATGATTCAATTCATGATTCAATTCATGATTCATGATTCAATTCAAGATTCATGATTTAATTCATGATTCATGATTCAATTCATGATTCATGATTTAATTCATGACTCATGATTCATGATTCATGATTCAATTCATGATTCAATTCATGATTCATGATTCGATTCATGATTCATGATTCAATTCATGATTCCTGATTCCTGATTCATGATTCAGGATTCAATTCATGATTCAGGATTCAATTCATGATTCATGATTCAATTCATGATTCAATTCATGATTCATGATTCCATTCATGATTCATGATTCAATTCATGATTCCTGATTCCTGATTCATGATTCAGGATTCAATTCATGATTCATGATTCAATTCAAGATTCATGATTTAATTCATGAATCATGATTCAATTCATGATTCATGATTTAATTCATGACTCATGATTCATGATTCATGATTCAATTCATGATTCATGATTCAATTCATGATTCAATTCATGCTTCATGATTCAATTCATGATTCTTGATTTAATTCATGATTCATGATTTATTATTCGATTCATGATTTATGATTCAATTCATGATTCCTGATTCATGATTCATGATTAATGATTCAATTCATGGTTCATGATTCAATTCATGATTCATGATTCATGATTCATGATTCAATTCATGATTTATGATTCATGATTCATGATTCAATTCATGATTCATGATTCAATTCATTACTCATGATTCAATTCATGATTCATTTCATATTTCATGATTTATGATTCAATTCACGATTTATGATTCGATTCATGATTCATGATTCATGAATCATGATTCATGATTTATGATTTATGAACCATGATTCATGATTCATGATTCATGATTCGATTCATGATTCATGATTCATGATTCGATTCATGATTCAATTCATGATTCATGATTCATGATTCAATTCATGATTCATGATTCATGATTCAATTAATGATTCATCATTCAAGATTCAATTCATTACTCATGATTCAATTCATGATTCATTTCATGATTCATGATTCAGGATTCAATTCATGATTCAGGATTCAATTCATGATTCAGGATTCAATTCATGATTCAATTCATGATTCATGATTCAATTCATGATTCCTGATTTAATTCATGATTCATGATTCATGATTCAATTCATGATTCATGATTCAATTCATGATTCAATTCATGATTTGATTCATGATTCATGATTCAATTCATGATTCATGATTTAATTCATGACTCATGATTCATGATTCAGGATTCAATTCATGATTCATGATTCAATTCATGATTCATGATTTAATTCATGACTCATGATTCATGATTCAGGATTCAATTCATGATTCAATTCATGATTCGATTCATGATTCATGATTCAATTCATGATTCCTGATTCATGATTCATGATTCAGGATTCAAATTATGATTCATGATTCAAATTATGATTCAATTCATGATTCATGATTCAATTCATGATTCATGATTTAATTCATGATTCATGATTCATGATTCAATTAATGATTCATGATTCAATTCATGATTCCTGATTCATGATTCATGATTCAGGATTCAAATTATGATTCATGATTCAAATTATGATTCAATTCATGATTCATGATTCAATTCAAGATTCATAATACAATTCATGATTCGTGATTCAATTCATGCTTCATGATTCAATTCATGATTCATGATTTAATTCATGATTCATGATTAATTATTCGATTCATGATTCATGATTCAATTCATGATTCCTGATTCCTGATTCATGATTCATGATTCAATTAATGATTCATGATTCAATTCATGATTCAATACATGATTCATGATTCTATTCATGATTCAATTCATGATTCCTGATTCATGATTCATGATTCAGGATTCAATTTTTGATTCAGGATTCAATTCATGACTCATGATTCAATTCATGATTCAATTCATGATTCATGATTTAATTCATGATTCATGATTTAATTCATGATTCATAATTAATGATTCAAGTCATGATTCATGATTCAATTCATGATTCATGATTCAATTCATGATTCAATTCATGATTCATGATTCGATTTATGATTCATGATTCAATTCATGATTCCTGATTCATGATTCATGATTCAATTCATGATTCATGATTCAAATTATGATTCAATACATGATTCATGATTCAATTCATGATTCATGATTTAATTTATGATTCATGATTCATGATTCAATTCATGATTCATGATTCAATTCATGATTCAATTCATGCTTCATGATTTAATTCATGATTCATGATTTAATTCATGATTCATGATTCAATATTCGATTCATGATTCATGATTCAATTCATGATTCCTGATTCCTGATTCATGATTCATGATTCAATTCATGATTCCTGATTCATTAATCATGATTCCTGATTCATGATTCATGATTCAATTCATGATTCATGATTCAATTCATGATTCAATTCATGATTCCTGATTCATGATTCATGATTCAGGATTCAATTCATGATTCAGGATTCAATTCATGATTCATGATTCAATTCATGATTCAATTCATGATTCATGATTTAATTCATGATTCCTGATTTAATTCATGATTCATGATTCATGATTCAATTCATGATTCATGCTTCAATTCATGATTCATGATTCAATTCATGATTCAATTCATGATTCATGAGTCGATTCATGATTCAATTCATGATTCCTGATTCATGATTCATGATTGATGATTCAATTCATGATTCATGATTTAATTCATGACTCATGATTCATGATTCAGGATTCAATTCATGATTCATGATTCGATTCATGATTCAATTCATGATTCGATTCATGACTCATGATTCAATTCATGATTCCTGATTCATGATTCATTAATCAGGATTCAAATTATGATTCATGATTCAATTCATGATTCATGATTTAATTCATGATTCATGATTCAATTCATGATTCATGATTTAATTCATGACTCATGATTCATGATTCATGATTCAATTCATGATTCAATTCATGCTTCATGATTCAATTCATGATTCATGATTTAATTCATGATTCATGATTCATGATTCATGATTCATGATTCAATTCATGATTCCTGATTCATGATTCATGATTCATGATTCAATTCATGATTCCTGATTCATGATTTATGATTCATGATTCAATTCATGATTCCTGATTCATGATTCATGATTCATGATTCCTGATTCATGATTCATGATTCAATTCATGTTTCATGATTCAATTCATGATTCAATACATGATTCATGATTCAATTCATGATTCATGATTTAATTCATGATTCAATTCATGCTTCATGATTCAATTCATGATTCATGATTCAATTCATGATTCCTGATTCATGATTCATGATTCATGATTCAATTCATGATTCCTGATTCATTAATCATGATTCCTGATTCATGATTCATGATTCAATTCATGATTCATGATTCAATTTATGATTCCTGATTCATGATTCATGATTCAGGATTCAATTCATGATTCAGGATTCAATTCATGATTCATGATTCAATTCATGATTCAATTCATGATTCATGAATTACTTCATGATTCCTGATTTAATTCATGATTCATGATTCATGATTCAATTCATGATTCATGATTCAATTCATGATTCATGATTCAATTCATGATTCATGATTCAATTCATGATTCAATTCATGATTCATGATTCGATTCATGATTCAATTCATGATTCCTGATTCATGATTCATGATTGATGATTCAATTCATGATTCATGATTTAATTCATGACTCATGATTCATGATTCAGGATTCAATTCATGATTCATGATTCGATTCATGATTCAATTCATGATTCGATTCATGATTCATGATTCAATTCATGATTCCTGATTCATGATTCATGATTCAGGATTCAAATTATGATTCATGATTCAATTCATGATTCATGATTTAATTCAAGATTCATGATTCATGATTCAATTCATGATTCATGATTTAATTCATGACTCATGATTCATGATTCATGATTCAATTCATGATTCATGATTCAATTCATGATTCAATTCATGCTTCATGATTCAATTCATGATTTATGATTTAATTCATGATTCATGATTCATTATTTGATTCATGATTCATGATTCAATTCATGATTCCTGATTCATGATTCATGATTCATGATTCAACTCATGATTCCTGATTCATGATTCATGATTCCTGATTCAATTCATGATTCATGATTCTATTCATGATTCAATTCATGATTCCTGATTCATGATTCAGGATTCAGGATTCAATTCATGATTCATGATTCAATTCATGATTCATGATTCAATTCCTGATTCCTGATTCATGATTCATGATTTAATTCATGATTCAATTCATGATTCATGATTCATGATTCAATTCATGATTCATGATTCATGATTCATGATTCAATTCATGATTCATGATTCATGATTCAATTCATGATTTATGATTCAATTCATGATTCATGAATCATGATTCAATTCATGATTCCTGTCGCGGGCACTAGGAGTCTTTACCCAGGGATCACCAGGTGATAGGCTTACCAGAGCAGTATAGGTGGTAATATGGTACTCTGGTAGCAGGGTGATCACGGAACAGGAAAATAGCAGGTGATGAGATGCTCAGGAAAGTCTATGACTAGCAGCACTGGCAATATGGAGGTAGTAATACACGAGGAACTGTATGGACAAAGGACACGTGAAGGTAGTCAGTGGTCTGCGGTAGCAAGTTGTACCACTGCTATAGTGAGGAGGAATGTCCAACAGAAACGAGGAGGTGATGAGAGTCAGCGGTCTGCGGATAGCAAGTTGAACCGCTGTCTGAGTGAAGGAGTGGAATCCAAGTGGAGGTATCCGGGTAGTCAGTGGTCTGCGATAGCAAGTTGTACCACTGCTATGTGAGAGGATACTGGAACAGGTGATACAGGAAACAGGGATCAGTGGTCTGCCTTCAGCAAGTTGTACCACTGAATATATATGTGAGGAGGTGCACGGGGAGAGACTGCAACACAAGATATACACGGGCACCTTGACTTTGAACCACAGTGATATGCACAATATAAATGTATAGATGACTGAACAATACTGCCAATATAGAAAGTCTCTTGAAGTAGTCCAGCATAAGATAACACAGTCAATGATGGCAATAGACTCAGCGGATAGCACACTCCAGAGGAGAACCAAAACAGTCCAGCAAGGTATGCAATACACAGCACAGTCAATGAGAAGTATGCATACCGTGGTTCAGGAGGCAGTCAGACAGGAGTGCAGAGATACCTGAACGGCAGGAGACCGGCAGGATGCGAAGTCCCTGGATGGGTGAAGCGGTGGTCTAGTAGGTGCAGCGCACGGGTAGGTAGACCAGCAGGGAACACAGGAAAGCGTGGAGAGCGGATCAGCAGTAGATGGATGAGTAGTGCTGAGGAGTAGCAGCAGCGGGTCTCTGCGGGAACACGGAGGTAGCCAATAGCAACCAGCAGGTGCAGTAACGATGGGACACGGGAGAGCAGAGTTGAACAGGCACTGTTGATCACGGAGAATAGCGGGTAGCAATAGTGGAGGCAGACTCAAGGAAACACGGGAGCGTTGACAAGGACTGAAGACTGAAGCGCACAGAGGCAGCGGATAGGAATCAGCCAAACAGTCACGATGAAACACAGACGGGTTGCAGGTTGAAGACTGTAGTGCACGGAGGCAGCGGATAGGAATCAGCTAGCAGTCACGATGATGAAACACAGACGAGTTGCAGGTTGAAGACTGTAGTGCACGGAGGCAGCGGATAGGAATCAGCTAGCAGTCACGATGATGAAACACAGACGAGTTGCAGGTTGAAGACTATAGTGCACGGAGGCAGCGGATAGGAATCAGCTAGCAGTCACGATGATGAAACACAGACGTGTTGCAGGTTGAAGACTGTAGTGCACGGAGGCAGCGGATAGGCATCAGCTAACAGTCCCAATAATACAGTAGATGGTAGAAGTGGTATGGGAACCACAGTAGGAGAAGTGGTTTGAAGACTGTAGTGCACGGAGGCAGCGGATAGGAATCAGCTCACAGTCACGATGATACAGTAGATGGTAGAAGTGGTATGGGAACCACAGTAGTAGAAGTGGTTTGGAAACCACAGAGGTAGAAGTGGTTTGGAAACCACAGGAATCAGCTGGGCTGAATAAACGAGGAAACACAGGAACACCTTCAGAGACTCATGGGGAATGAGACTCCAAGATCAGGCAACGTGGTGTTGACCACAGGTGCTTAATATAGGGAGGTTGCCTGATCTGCCAATTAAGTTAAAGGAACATACACTGAAGGTTTGGAAAGGGCTGCGCATGCGCAGTCCCTCAGGATAGAGGACGGCCACGGTTCCTAAATGTCCGGGAAGAAGCACTCACAGTCCGGTGAGTGACAGTACCCCCCCTTTTAAAGGTGGGCACAGAACGCCTGGAACCGGGCTTGTCCGGATTTTTGGAATAAAACTTCTTCAGAAGGGCAGGAGCATTAAGATCTTCAGCTTTGATCCATGAACGCTCCTCAGGACCAAAGCCCTTCCAATGAACGAGGAAACGGAGGACTCCTCGCGAAATTTTTGCATCCAATACCTCAGTAATCTCGAAATCCTCCTCCTGATGAACTTGAACTGGCTGCGGTGCTGAGGAAGGAGTCGAGAAACGGTTGATGATGAGAGGTTTGAGCAAGGACACATGGAAGGCATTGGAGATCCGAAGATTCTTAGGAAGAAGAAGTTTAACACATACTGGATTGATAACTTGAATGATCCTATATGGACCAATAAAACGAGGGGCGAATTTCATAGATGGAACCTTCAAACGAATATTTTTGGTAGATAACCAGACACGATCTCCAATTTTTAGTGGTGGAATAGCCCGCCTCTTCTTATCTGCGAAAGACTTATATTTGTTAGATGTCTTCTTTAAACAGGTTTTGACCTGAGACCAGATATTTTTGAAGGTCTGACAAGCAGTCTCCACAGCAGGAACTTGGGTGGGCGGGAGGGCAGGAAATTCCGGAAAAGACGGATGGTGACCGTAGACCACAAAGAATGGAGTTTTGGATGATGACTCATGGTACATGTTGTTATGGGCGAATTCAGCCCAAGGGAGCAATTCTACCCAGTTGTCTTGGTTGGCTGAAGAGAACATCCTAATAAAAGTCTCAAGATCTTGATTGACTCGTTCCGTTTGTCCGTTAGATTGCGGATGGTAAGACGATGAGAGTGCTAATCGTATGCCCAAGGTTTTACAAAGGGCCCGCCAGAATCTGGAAACGAATTGTACTCCTCTATCTGACACAATCTCAGACGGACATCCATGGATGCGGAAGATTTCTTTAATGAAATGTTCAGCCAGAGTAGACGAGGAAGGTAAACCGGACAGAGGGACGAAATGAGCCATCTTCGAAAATCTGTCTACCACTACCCAAATAGTATTGTGATTCTTACTTGGTGGCAAATCAGTAACGAAATCCATACTAATATGGGTCCAAGGCTTGGACGGAATGGGTAGTGGTCGCAGCAACCCTGCTGGAGTTCTGCGGGAGGATTTGAACTGAGAACATAAATCACAGGAAGCAATAAACTCTTTGACGTCTCTCCTCATTGAAGGCCACCAGTAACTACGAGAGAGAATCTCAAAGGTCTTATGTTCACCGGCGTGTCCAGAAAAACGAGAGGCATGGAACCACGAAAGGATTTTCCTCCTCAGAGTAGGAGGCACGAGGGTCTTCCCAAATGGTAGCATTTTGGTGGATGAAGCAGCCAGAGAAATACATTTGGGGTCTAGAATAGCATGGTTGGGAACCTCTTCTACATCAGAGGACGTCACAAAAGCTCGAGATAGAGCGTCAGCTTTCTTGTTCTTAGCAGCTGGTTTGAAGGTTATAATTAATTCAAAACGGGAAAAGAAAAGAGACCATCTTGCTTGACGAGGGTTCAAGCATTGAGCAGATTGCAAATATGACAAGTTCTTATGATCCGTGAAGATCGTCACCGGATGGCGAGCTCCTTCCAACAAGTATCTCCATTCCTCTAATGCAGCTTTGATGGCCAGCAACTCCTTGTCCCCGATAGTATAGTTTTTCTCTGCGGGCAGAAGACCCCGAGAGTAGAAGGCACAAGGATGTAATTTTTGTTGCTCCGAGCGTTGGGAGAGAATAGCTCCTAAGCCCACATTAGAGGCATCTACTTCTAGGAAGAAGGGGAGTGTCACATCAGGTTGTCGCAGAATGGGAGCAGACGAGAAGGACTCTTTGAGGATTTGAAAGGCTTGGAGAGCCTCAGATGACCATTGCTTAGTATTAGCCCCTTTCCGAGTTAAGGCCACAATGGGAGATGCAATGGATGAGAAGTCTTGAATGAAGCGTCTATAGTAATTGGCAAAACCTAAAAAACGCTGGATGGCACGAAGAGTAGTTGGCTGAGGCCAATGTAGTACAGCATTTACTTTGTCTGGATCCATCTTCAGGCCAACTCCGGAAACTATATACCCCAAGAATGGAATCTGGGGTAACTCGAATGAACATTTTTCCAATTTACAGAACAATGAGTTTTTCCGTAGTCTGGAGAGGACCTCTGCCACATGTTGGTGATGAGAAGGCAGGTCCTGTGAGAAGATCAATATGTCGTCCAGGTAGACAACGACACATACATATAATAAGTCCCGAAAGATCTCATTGATGAAACCCTGGAAAACCGCGGGGGCATTACACAGCCCGAAGGGCATTACTAAATATTCGTAATGCCCATCTCTGGTGTTAAACGCGGTCTTCCATTCGTCACCGGAACGGATTCTAATTAAATTGTAGGCACCACGAAGATCCAACTTAGTAAATATCCGAGCTCCCTTGATGCGATCAAATAGCTCAGTGATCAGCGGAATGGGATACCGATTCTTGATAGTAATGGCGTTGAGTCCACGAAAATCTATACAAGGGCGTAATGATCCATCCTTCTTTTTGACGAAGAAGAACCCAGCTCCAGCGGGAGAGGTGGAAGGTCGAATGAACCCACGCTGGAGATTCTCCCGTATGTACTCAGATGTGGCTTGAGTTTCAGGTAACGAGAGAGGATAGACCCGACCCCTGGGAGGAGTCTTGCCAGGTAGAAGGTCGATCGGACAATCCCAAGAACGATGAGGAGGAAGACGTTCAGACTGAGCTTTATCAAACACATCGGCAAATGAAGCATACTGAGGAGGGAGTCCCGGGGAGGAAGATGAGATGGAAGATTGCTGTACTTTAAGAGGAATAACTTGAGAGAGACAACGATGGTGACATTCAGGCCCCCAAGACGTAACTTGAGGGGTGCGCCAGTCAATCTGGGGAGAGTGACATTGAAGCCATGGAAGGCCTAAGACAATCGGACTTGTCGTAACAGGAAGAATTAAAAACGAAATTTCTTCATGGTGTAGTACACCAATCTGAAGGGTTACTGGAGACGTACTCTGGGTGATGAGACCATTGATGAGACGTGATCCATCTATAGCCGTCACAGTAATGGGTGTTTTTAAAGTGATCACTGGTAGGGACCATTGATTCACTAGTGATTTAGAAATGAAATTTCCTGCTGCTCCGGAATCAATCAATGCCTGTGACTCAAAGGATTTAGTAGCAAAGGAAATCGTAACATCGAAAGCGCAGACTTTAGATTTCATAGACAATGGAGAGGACTCCAGGGACCCTAACTTCACCTCTCCAGAACTAGTTAGGGCCTGGCATTTCCCGATCTCTTAGGGCAAGAACTGAGCATATGTGTGGAATCAGCACAATAGATACAGAGTCTATTCTTTACTCTTCGTTTCCTCTCTTCTAAAGATAATTTGGAACGTCCTATCTCCATGGGAATCACAGAAGGTGAAACTGGACGAAATTGAGGGTTTAAACGAAGAGGTGCTTTAGCAGAAGTTGTTTTCTCAGATTCTCTTTCACGAAATCTCATGTCTACACGATGGCAAAGAGAGATCAAATCTTCTAGTGACGAAGGAAGCTCTTGGGTAGTTAGTGCATCTTTAATTTTATCGGAGAGCCCCTGCCAGAAGGCGGCAACTAATGCTTCAGTGTTCCACTGAAGTTCAGAGGCTAAGATCCTAAATTGAATGACATACTGTCCTACTGTATGGGAGCCTTGTCGCAAACGAAGAATGCTGGAAGCAGCGGAGGTCACACGACCTGGTTCATCGAACACACTTCGGAACGTGGAAATGAATTTGGCACTATCTTGTAGAATTGGATCGTTTCTTTCCCACAGAGGGGAGGCCCAAGCCAGGGCTTGTCCAGAAAACAATGAGATAAGATAGGCCACTCTGGAACGATGGGTAGAAAAATTTTGAGGTTGGAGTTCAAAATGGACTGAACATTGGTTAAGGAAACCTCTACAAGTTTTGGGGTCCCCGTCATATTTTGACGGAGTAGGCAGGTGAAGCGTAGGAGCTGTAGACACCTGGGATGGCACTGGGGAAACGGAGGAAAGCACAGGAGCTTCAATACTAGCTGTAACAGTCTGTCCAGATGTTCCTTGGGAGGTTAACGATTGGTAACATTGAAGTAACAGCTGTTGGCGAGCATCCTGTTGCTCCACACGACTGACCAGATGCTGCAGCATCTCTTTAGCAGTAGGTTCCGTATCTGGGTCTGTCATGGCCTGATCTTACTGTCGCGGGCACTAGGAGTCTTTACCCAGGGATCACCAGGTGATAGGCTTACCAGAGCAGTATAGGTGGTAATATGGTACTCTGGTAGCAGGGTGATCACGGAACAGGAAATAGCAGGTGATGAGATGCTCAGGAAAGTCTATGACTAGCAGCACTGGCAATATGGAGGTAGTAATACACGAGGAACTGTATGGACAAAGGACACGTGAAGGTAGTCAGTGGTCTGCGGTAGCAAGTTGTACCACTGCTATAGTGAGGAGGAATGTCCAACAGAAACGAGGAGGTGATGAGAGTCAGCGGTCTGCGGATAGCAAGTTGAACCGCTGTCTGAGTGAAGGAGTGGAATCCAAGTGGAGGTATCCGGGTAGTCAGTGGTCTGCGATAGCAAGTTGTACCACTGCTATGTGAGAGGATACTGGAACAGGTGATACAGGAAACAGGGATCAGTGGTCTGCCTTCAGCAAGTTGTACCACTGAATATATATGTGAGGAGGTGCACGGGGAGAGACTGCAACACAAGATATACACGGGCACCTTGACTTTGAACCACAGTGATATGCACAATATAAATGTATAGATGACTGAACAATACTGCCAATATAGAAAGTCTCTTGAAGTAGTCCAGCATAAGATAACACAGTCAATGATGGCAATAGACTCAGCGGATAGCACACTCCAGAGGAGAACCAAAACAGTCCAGCAAGGTATGCAATACACAGCACAGTCAATGAGAAGTATGCATACCGTGGTTCAGGAGGCAGTCAGACAGGAGTGCAGAGATACCTGAACGGCAGGAGACCGGCAGGATGCGAAGTCCCTGGATGGGTGAAGCGGTGGTCTAGTAGGTGCAGCGCACGGGTAGGTAGACCAGCAGGGAACACAGGAAAGCGTGGAGAGCGGATCAGCAGTAGATGGATGAGTAGTGCTGAGGAGTAGCAGCAGCGGGTCTCTGCGGAACACGGAGGTAGCCAATAGCAACCAGCAGGTGCAGTAACGATGGGACACGGGAGAGCAGAGTTGAACAGGCACTGTTGATCACGGAGAATAGCGGGTAGCAATAGTGGAGGCAGACTCAAGGAAACACGGGAGCGTTGACAAGGACTGAAGACTGAAGCGCACAGAGGCAGCGGATAGGAATCAGCCAAACAGTCACGATGAAACACAGACGGGTTGCAGGTTGAAGACTGTAGTGCACGGAGGCAGCGGATAGGAATCAGCTAGCAGTCACGATGATGAAACACAGACGAGTTGCAGGTTGAAGACTGTAGTGCACGGAGGCAGCGGATAGGAATCAGCTAGCAGTCACAATGATGAAACACAGACGAGTTGCAGGTTGAAGACTATAGTGCACGGAGGCAGCGGATAGGAATCAGCTAGCAGTCACGATGATGAAACACAGACGAGTTGCAGGTTGAAGACTGTAGTGCACGGAGGCAGCGGATAGGCATCAGCTAACAGTCCCAATAATACAGTAGATGGTAGAAGTGGTATGGGAACCACAGTAGGAGAAGTGGTTTGAAGACTGTAGTGCACGGAGGCAGCGGATAGGAATCAGCTCACAGTCACGATGATACAGTAGATGGTAGAAGTGGTATGGGAACCACAGTAGTAGAAGTGGTTTGGAAACCACAGAGGTAGAAGTGGTTTGGAAACCACAGGAATCAGCTGGGCTGAATAAACGAGGAAACACAGGAACACCTTCAGAGACTCATGGGGAATGAGACTCCAAGATCAGGCAACGTGGTGTTGACCACAGGTGCTTAATATAGGGAGGTTGCCTGATCTGCCAATTAAGTTAAAGGAACATACACTGAAGGTTTGGAAAGGGCTGCGCATGCGCAGTCCCTCAGGATAGAGGACGGCCACGGTTCCTAAATGTCCGGGAAGAAGCACTCACAGTCCGGTGAGTGACAATTCCAGATTCATGACTCGATTCATGATTCATGATTCATGATTCAATTCATGATTGATGATTCAATTCATGATTCAATTCATTATTCATGATTCAATTCATGATTCATGATTCAATTCATGATTCAATTAATGATTCCTGATTCCTGATTCATGATTCATGATTCATGATTCAATTCATGATTCATGATTCAATTCCTGATTCATGATTCAATTCATGATTCCTGATTCATGATTCATGATTTAGGATTCAATTCCTGATTCAGGATTCAATTCATGATTCCTGATTCATGATTCATGATTCAGGATTCAATTCCTGATTCAGGATTCAATTCATGATTCATGATTCAATTCATGATTCAATTCATTATTCATGATTCAATTCATGATTCATGATTCAATTCATGATTCAATTAATGATTCCTGATTCATGATTCATGATTCATGATTCATGATTCATGATTCAATTCATGATTCATGATTCAATTCCTGATTCATGATTCAATTCATGATTCCTGATTCATGATTCATGATTCAGGATTCAATTCCTGATTCAGGATTCAATTCATGATTCATGATTCAAATCATGATTCTATTCATGATTCATGATTCCATTCATGATTCATGATTCAATTCATGATTCATGCTTCATGATTCATGATTCAGGATTCAATTCATGATTCATGATTCAATTCATGATTCAATTCATGCTTCATGATTCAATTCATGATTCATGATTTAATTCATGATTCATGATTCAATATTCGATTCATGATTCATGATTCAATTCATGATTCCTGATTCATGATTCATGATTCATGATTCAATTCATGATCCTGATTCATTAATCATGATTCCTGATTCATGATTCATGATTCAATTCATGATTCATGATTCAATTCATGATTCAATTCATGATTCCTGATTCATGATTCATGATTCAGGATTCAATTCATGATTCAGGATTCAATTCATGATTCATGATTCAATTCATGATTCAATTCATGATTCATGATTTAATTCATGATTCCTGATTTAATTCATGATTCATGATTCATGATTCAATTCATGATTCATGCTTCAATTCATGATTCATGATTCAATTCATGATTCGATTCATGAGTCGATTCATGATTCAATTCATGATTCCTGATTCATGATTCATGATTGATGATTCAATTCATGATTCATGATTTAATTCATGACTCATGATTCATGATTCAGGATTCAATTCATGATTCATGATTCGATTCATGATTTAATTCATGATTCGATTCATGATTCATGATTCAATTCATGATTCCTGATTCATGATTCATTAATCAGGATTCAAATTATGATTCATGATTCAATTCATGATTCATGATTTAATTCATGATTCATGATTCATGATTCAATTCATGATTCATGATTCAATTCATGATTCAATTCATGATTCATGATTTAATTCATGATTCATGATTCATGATTCAATTCATGATTCATGATTCAATTCATGATTCAATTCATGCTTCATGATTCAATTCATGATTAATGATTCAATTCATGATTCCTGATTCATGATTCATGATTTAATTCATGATTCCTGATTCATTAATCATGATTCCTGATTCATGATTCATGATTCAATTCATGATTCATGATTCAATTCATGATTCCTGATTCCTGATTCATGATTCAGGATTCAATTCATGATTCAGGATTCAATTCATGATTCATGATTCAATTCATGATTCAATTCATGATTCATGATTTAATTCATGATTCCTGATTTAATTCATGATTCATGATTCATGATTCAATTCATGATTCATGATTCAATTCATGATTCATGATTCAATTCATGATTCATGATTCAATTCATGATTCAATTCATGATTCATGATTCGATTCATGATTCAATTCATGATTCCTGATTCATGATTCATGATTGATGATTCAATTCATGATTCATGATTTTATTCATGACTCATGATTCATGATTCAGGATTCAATTCATGATTCATGATTCGATTCATGATTCAATTCATGATTCGATTCATGATTCATGATTCAATTCATGATTCCCTGATTCATGATTCATGATTCAGGATTCAAATTATGATTCATGATTCAATTCATGATTCATGATTTAATTCATGATTCATGATTCATGATTCAATTCATGATTCATTATTTAATTCATGACTCATGATTCATGATTCATGATTCAATTCATGATTCATGATTCAATTCATGATTCAATTCATGCTTCATGATTCAATTCATGATTTATGATTTAATTCATGATTCATGATTCATTATTTGATTCATGATTCATGATTCAACTCATGATTCCTGATTCATGATTCATGATTCCTGATTCAATTCATGATTCATGATTCTATTCATGATTCAATTCATGATTCCTGATTCCTGATTCATGATTCAGGATTCAATTCATGATTCATGATTCAATTCATGATTCATGATTCAATTCCTGATTCCTGATTCATGATTCATTATTCAATTCATGATTCAATTCATGATTCATGATTCAAGTCATGATTCATGATTCAATTCATGATTCAATTCATGCTTCATGATTCAATTCATGATTTATGATTTAATTCATGATTCATGATTCATTATTTGATTCATGATTCATGATTCAATTCATGATTCCTGATTCATGATTCATGATTCATGATTCAGGATTCAATTCATGATTCATGATTCAATTCATGATTCATGATTCTATTCATGATTCAATTCATGATTCCTGATTCATGATTCATGATTCAGGATTCAATTCATGATTCATGATTCAATTCATGATTCATGATTCAATTCCTGATTCCTGATTCATGATTCATGATTCAATTCATGATTCGATTCATGATTCATGATTCAATTCATGATTCATGATTCAGGATTCAATTCATGATTCATGATTCAATTCATGATTCAATTCATGCTTCATGATTCAATTCATGATTCATGATTTAATTCATGATTCATGATTCAATATTCGATTCATGATTCATGATTCAATTCATGATTCCTGATTCATGATTCATGATTCATGATTCAATTCATGATTCCTGATTCATGATTCATGATTCATGATTCAATTCATGATTCCTGATTCATTAATCATGATTAATGATTCATGATTCATGATTCAATTCATGATTCATGATTCAATTCATGATTCAATTCATGATTCCTGATTCATGATTCATGATTCAGGATTCAATTCATGATTCAGGATTCAATTCATGATTCATGATTCAATTCATGATTCAATTCATGATTCCTGATTCATGATTCATGATTCAGGATTCAATTCATGATTCAGGATTCAATTCATGATTCATGATTCAATTCATGATTCAATTCATGATTCATGATTTAATTCATGATTCCTGATTTAATTCATGATTCATGATTCATGAATCAATTCATGATTCATGCTTCAATTCATGATTCATGATTCAATTCATGATTCAATTCATGATTCATGAGTCGATTCATGATTCAATTCATGATTCCTGATTCATGATTCATGATTGATGATTCAATTCATGATTCATGATTTAATTCATGACTCATGATTCATGATTCAGGATTCAATTCATGATTCATGATTCGATTCATGATTCAATTCATGATTCGATTCATGATTCATGATTCAATTCATGATTCCTGATTCATGATTCATTAATCAGGATTCAAATTATGATTCATGATTCAATTCATGATTCATGATTTAATTCATGATTCATGATTCATGATTCAATTCATGATTCATGATTTAATTCATGACTCATGATTCATGATTCATGATTCATGATTCAATTCATGATTCCTGATTCATGATTTATGATTTAATTCATGATTCATGATTCATGATTCATGATTCATGATTCAATTCATGATTCCTGATTCATGATTCATGATTCCTGATTCATGATTCATGATTCAATTCATGATTCCTGATTCATGATTTATGATTCATGATTCAATTCATGATTCCTGATTCATGATTCATGATTCATGATTCCTGATTCATGATTCATGATTCAATTCATGATTCATGATTCAATTCATGATTCAATACATGATTCATGATTCAATTCATGATTCATGATTTAATTCATGATTCATGATTCATGATTCAATTCATGATTCATGATTCAATTCATGATTCAATTCATGCTTCATGATTTAATTCATGATTCATGATTCATGATTCAATTCATGATTCATGATTCAATTCATGATTCAATTCATGCTTCATGATTCAATTCATGATTAATGATTCAATTCATGATTCCTGATTCATGATTCATGATTCATGATTTAATTCATGGTTCCTGATTCATTAATCATGATTCCTGATTCATGATTCATGATTCAATTCATGATTCATGATTCAATTCATGATTCCTGATTCATGATTTATGATTCAGGATTCAATTTATGATTCAGGATTCAATTCATGATTCATGATTCAATTCATGATTCAATTCATGATTCATGATTTAATTCATGATTCCTGATTTAATTCATGATTCATGATTCATGATTCAATTCATGATTCATGATTCAATTCATGATTCATGATTCAATTCATGATTCATGATTCAATTCATAATTCATGATTCGATTCATGATTCAATTCATGATTCAATTCATGATTCGATTCATGATTCATGATTCAATTCATGATTCCTGATTCATGATTCATGATTCAGGATTCAAATTATGATTCATGATTTAATTCATGATTCATGATTCATGATTCAATTCATGATTCATTATTTAATTCATGACTCATGATTCATGATTCATGATTCAATTCATGATTCATGATTCAATTCATGATTCAATTCATGCTTCATGATTCAATTCATGATTTATGATTTAATTCATGATTCATGATTCATTATTTGATTCATGATTCATGATTCAATTCATGATTCCTGATTCCTGATTCATGATTCATGATTCAACTCATGATTCCTGATTCATGATTCATGATTCCTGATTCAATTCATGATTCATGATTCTATTCATGATTCAATTCATGATTCCTGATTCCTGATTCATGATTCAGGATTCAATTCATGATTCATGATTCAATTCATGATTCATGATTCATGATTCAATTCATGATTCATGATTCAGGATTCAATTCATGAATCATGATTCAATTCATGATTCAATTCATGCTTCATGATTCAATTCATGATTCATGATTTAATTCATGATTCATGATTCAATATTCGATTCATGATTCATGATTCAATTCATGATTCCTGATTCATGATTCATGATTCATGATTCAATTCATGATTCCTGATTCATTAATCATGATTAATGATTCATGATTCATGATTCAATTCATGATTCATGATTCAATTCATGATTCAATTCATGATTCCTGATTCATGATTCATGATTCAGGATTCAATTCATGATTCAGGATTCAATTCATGATTCATGATTCAATTCATGATTCAATTCATGATTCATGATTTAATTCATGATTCCTGATTTAATTCATGATTCATGATTCATGAATCAATTCATGATTCATGCTTCAATTCATGATTCATGATTCAATTCATGATTCAATTCATGATTCATGAGTCGATTCATGATTCAATTCATGATTCCTGATTCATGATTCATGATTGATGATTCAATTCATGATTCATGATTTAATTCATGACTCATGATTCATGATTCAGGATTCAATTCATGATTCATGATTCGATTCATGATTCAATTCATGATTCGATTCATGATTCATGATTCAATTCATGATTCCTGATTCATGATTCATTAATCAGGATTCAAATTATGATTCATGATTCAATTCATGATTCATGATTTAATTCATGATTCATGATTCATGATTCAATTCATGATTCATGATTTAATTCATGACTCATGATTCATGATTCATGATTCATGATTCAATTCATGATTCCTGATTCATGATTTATGATTTAATTCATGATTCATGATTCATGATTCATGATTCATGATTCAATTCATGATTCCTGATTCATGATTCATGATTCCTGAATCATGATTCATGATTCAATTCATGATTCCTGATTCATGATTTATGATTCATGATTCAATTCATGATTCCTGATTCATGATTCATGATTCCTGATTCATGATTCATGATTCAATTCATGATTCATGATTCAATTCATGATTCAATACATGATTCATGATTCAATTCATGATTCATGATTTAATTCATGATTCATGATTCATGATTCAATTCATGATTCATGATTCAATTCATGATTCAATTCATGATTCATGATTTAATTCATGATTCATGATTCATGATTCAATTCATGATTCATGATTCAATTCATGATTCATGATTCAATTCATGATTCAATTCATGCTTCATGATTCAATTCATGATTAATGATTCAATTCATGATTCCTGATTCATGATTCATGATTCATGATTTAATTCATGATTCCTGATTCATTAATCATGATTCCTGATTCATGATTCATGATTCAATTCATGATTCATGATTCAATTCATGATTCCTGATTCATGATTTATGATTCAGGATTCAATTCATGATTCAGGATTCAATTCATGATTCATGATTCAATTCATGATTCAATTCATGATTCATGATTTAATTCATGATTCCTGATTTAATTCATGATTCATGATTCATGATTCAATTCTTGATTCATGATTCAATTCATGATTCATGATTCAATTCATGATTCATGATTCAATTCATGATTCAATTCATAATTCATGATTCGATTCATGATTCAATTCATGATTCCTGATTCATGATTCATGATTGATGATTCAATTCATGATTCATGATTTAATTCATGACTCATGATTCATGATTCAGGATTCAATTCATGATTCATGATTCGATTCATGATTCAATTCATGATTCGATTCATGATTCATGATTCAATTCATGATTCCTGATTCATGATTCATGATTCAGGATTCAAATTATGATTCATGATTTAATTCATGATTCATGATTCATGATTCAATTCATGATTCATTATTTAATTCATGACTCATGATTCATGATTCATGATTCAATTCATGATTCATGATTCAATTCATGATTCAATTCATGCTTCATGATTCAATTCATGATTTATGATTTAATTCATGATTCATGATTCATTATTTGATTCATGATTCATGATTCAATTCATGATTCCTGATTCCTGATTCATGATTCATGATTCAACTCATGATTCCTGATTCATGATTCATGATTCCTGATTCAATTCATGATTCATGATTCTATTCATGATTCAATTCATGATTCCTGATTCCTGATTCATGATTCAGGATTCAATTCATGATTCATGATTCAATTCATGATTCATGATTCAATTCCTGATTCCTGATTCATGATTCATGATTCAATTCATGATTCAATTCATGATTCATGATTCATGATTCAATTCATGATTCATGATTCATGATTCAATTCATGATTTATGATTCAATTCATGATTCATGAATCATGATTCAATTCATGATTCCAGATTCATGACTCGATTCATGATTCATGATTCATGATTCAATTCATGATTCATGATTCAATTCATGATTCAATTCATTATTCATGATTCAATTCATGATTCATGATTCAATTCATGATTCAATTAATGATTCCTGATTCATGATTCATGATTCATGATTCCTGATTCATGATTCATGATTCAATTCATGATTCATGATTCAATTCCTGATTCATGATTCAATTCATGATTCCTGATTCATGATTCATGATTCAGGATTCAATTCCTGATTCAGGATTCAATTCATGATTCATGATTCAATTCATGATTCTATTCATGATTCATGATTCAATTCATGATTCATGCTTCATGATTCATGATTCAGGATTCAATTCATGATTCATGATTCAATTCATGATTCAATTCATGATTCATGATTTAATTCATGATTCATGATTTAATTCATGATTCATGATTTAATTCATGACTCATGATTCATGACTCATGATTCAATTCATGATTCATGATTCAATTCATGATTCATGTTTCAATTCATGATTCATGATTCAATTCATGATTCATGATTCAATTCATGATTCAATTCATGGTTCATGATTCAATTCATGATTCATGATTCATAATTCATGATTCAATTATGATTCATGATTCATGATTCAATTCATTACTCATGATTCAATTCATGATTCATTTCATGATTCATGATTTATGATTCAATTCATGATTTATGATTCGATTCATGATTCATGATTCATGAATCATGATTCATGATTTATGATTTATGAATCATGATTCATGATTCATGAATCATGATTTGATTTATGATTCATGATTCGATTCATGATTCATGATTCATGATTCAATTCATGATTCATGATTCAAGATTCAATTCATGACTCATGATTCAATTCATGATTCATTTCATGATTCATGATTCAGGATTCAATTCATGATTCAGGATTCAATTCATGATTCATGATTCAATTCATGATTCAATTCATGATTCATGATTCAATTCATGATTCCTGATTTAATTCATGATTCATGATGCAATTCATGATTCATGATTTAATTCATGATTCATGATTCAATTCATGATTCAATTCATGATTCGATTCATGATTCATGATTCAATTCATGATTCCTGATTCATGATTTATGATTCAGGATTCAATTCATGATTCATGGTTCAATTCATGATTCATGATTCAATTCATGATTCATGATTTAATTCATGATTCATGATTCATCATTCAATTCATGCTTCATGATTCAATTCATGATTCATGATTTAAATCATGATTCATGATTCATTATTTGATTCATGATTCATGATTCAATTCATGATTCCTGATTCATGATTCATGATTCATGATTCAATTCATGATTCCTGATTCCTGATTCCTGATTCCTGATTCCTGATTCATGATTTAATTCATGATTCATGATTCAATTCATGATTCAATTCATGATTCATGATTCTATTAATGATTCAATTCATGATTCCTGATTCATGATTCATGATTCAGGATTCAATTCATGTTTCATGATTCAATTCATGATTCATGATTCAATTCATGATTCCTGATTCATGATTCATGATTCAATTCATGATTCAATTCATGATTCATGATTTATGATTCAATTCATGATTCATGATTCATGATTCAATTCATGATTCATGATTCAATTCATGATTTATGATTCAATTCATGATTCATGAATCATGATTCAATTCATGATTCCAGATTCATGACTCGATTCATGATTCCTGATTCATGATTCAATTCATGATTCATGATTCAATTCATGATTCATGATTCAATTCATGATACAATATATGATTCAATTCATGATTCGTGATTAAATTCATGATTCATGTTTCAATTCATGATTCAAGATTCATTATTAGAATCATGATTCAATTCATGATTCATGATTCAATTCATGATTCATGATTCATTATTAGAATCATGATTCATGATTCAATTCATGATTCCTGATTCATGATTCATGATTCAATTCATGGGTCATGATTCATGATTCAATTCATGATTCATGATTCATTATTAGAATCATGATTCATGCTTCATGATTCAATTCATGATTCCTGATTCCTGATTCATGATTCATGATTCATGATTTATGATTCAATTCATGATTCATGATTCAATTCATGATTCATGATTCAATTCATGATTCATGATTCATGATTCAATTCATGATTCATGATTCATGATTCAATTCATGATTCATGATTCATTTCATGATTCATGATTTATGATTCAATTCATGATTCATGAATCATGATTCAATTCATGATTCCAGATTCATGACTCGATTCATGATTCATGATTCATGATTCAATTCATGATTCATGATTAAATTCATGATTCATGATTCAATTCATAATGCATGATTCAATTCATGATTCCTGATTCATGATTCATAATTCATGATTCCTGATTCATGATTCATGATTCATGATTCAATTCATGATTCATGATTCAATTCATGATTCAATTCATGATTCATGATTCGATTCATGATTCATGATTCAATTCATGATTCCTGATTCATGATTCATGATTCAATTCATGATTCAATTCATGATTCATGATTCCATTCATGATTCATGATTCAATTCATGATTCCTTATTCATGATTCATGATTGAGGATTCAATTCATGATTCATGATTCAATTCATGATTCAATTCATGATTCATGATTCAATTCAAGATTCATGATTTAATTCATGATTCATGATTCAATTCATGATTCATGATTTAATTCATGACTCATGATTCATGATTCATGATTCAATTCATGATTCAATTCATGATTCATGATTCGATTCATGATTCATGATTCAATTCATGATTCCTGATTCCTGATTCATGATTCACGATTCAATTCATGATTCAGGATTCAATTCATGATTCATGATTCAATTCATGATTCAATTCATGATTCATGATTCCATTCATGATTCATGATTCAATTCATGATTCCTGATTCATGATTCATGATTCAGGATTCAATTCATGATTCATGATTCAATTCAAGATTCATGATTTAATTCATGAATCATGATTCAATTCATGATTCATGATTTAATTCATGACTCATGATTCATGATTCATGATTCAATTCATGATTCATGATTCAATTCATGATTCATGATTCAATTCATGATTCAATTCATGCTTCATGATTCAATTCATGATTCTTGATTAAATTCATGATTCATGATTTATTATTCGATTCATGATTTATGATTCAATTCATGATTCCTGATTCATGATTCATGATTAATGATTCAATTCATGGTTCATGATTCAATTCATGATTCATGATTCATGATTCATGATTCAATTCATGATTCATGATTCATGATTCATGATTCAATTCATGATTCATGATTCAATTCATTACTCATGATTCAATTCATGATTCATTTCATATTTCATGATTTATGATTCAATTCACGATTTATGATTCGATTTATGATTCATGATTCATGAATCATGATTCATGATTTATGATTTATGAACCATGATTCATGATTCATGATTCATGATTCGATTCATGATTCATGATTCATGATTCGATTCATGATTCAATTCATGATTCATGATTCATGATTCAATTCATGATTCATGATTCATGATTCAATTCATGATTCATGATTCATGATTCAAGATTCAATTCATTACTCATGATTCAATTCATGATTCATTTCATGATTCATGATTCAGGATTCAATTCATGATTCAGGATTCAATTCAGGATTCAGGATTCAATTCATGATTCAATTCATGATTCATGATTCAATTCATGATTCCTGATTTAATTCATGATTCATGATTCATGATTCAATTCATGATTCAATTCATGATTCATGATTTAATTCATGATTCAATTCATGATTTGATTCATGATTCATGATTCAATTCATGATTCCTGATTCATGATTCATGATTCAGGATTTAATTCATGATTCATGATTCAATTCATGATTCATGATTTAATTCATGACTCATGATTCATGATTCAGGATTCAATTCATGATTCAATTCATGATTCGATTCATGATTCATGATTCAATTCATGATTCCTGATTCATGATTCAGGATTCAAATTATGATTCATGATTCAAATTATGATTCAATTCATGATTCATGATTCAATTCATGATTCATGATTTAATTCATGATTCATGATTCATGATTCAATTCATGATTCATGATTTAATTCATGACTCATGATTCATGATTCATGATTGAATTCAAGATTCATAATACAATTCATGATTCGTGATTCAATTCATGCTTCATGATTCAATTCATGATTCATGATTTAATTCATGATTCATGATTCATTATTCGATTCATGATTCATGATTCAATTCATGATTCCTGATTCCTGATTCATGATTCAATTAATGATTCATGATTCAATTCATGATTCAATACATGATTCATGATTCTATTCATGATTCAATTCATGATTCCTGATTCATGATTCATGATTCAGGATTCAATTTTTGATTCAGGATTCAATTCATGATTCATGATTCAATTCATGATTCAATTCATGATTCATGATTTAATTCATGATTCCTGATTTAATTCATGATTCATGATTAATGATTCAAGTCATGATTCATGATTCAATTCATGATTCATGATTCAATTCATGATTCAATTCATGATTCATGATTCGATTTATGATTCATGATTCAATTCATGATTCCTGATTCATGATTCATGATTTAATTCATGATTCATGATTCAAATTATGATTCAATACATGATTCAATTCATGATTTATGATTTAATTCATGACTCATGATTCATGATTCAATTCATGATTCATGATTCAATTCATGATTCAATTCATGCTTCATGATTCAATTCATGATTCATGATTTAATTCATGATTCATGATTCAATATTCGATTCATGATTCATGATTCAATTCATGATTCCTGATTCATGATTCATGATTCATGATTCAATTCATGATTCCTGATTCATTAATCATGATTCCTGATTCATGATTCATGATTCAATTCATGATTCATGATTCAATTCATGATTCCTGATTCATGATTCATGATTCAGGATTCAATTCATGATTCAGGATTCAATTCATGATTCATGATTCAATTCATGATTCAATTCATGATTCATGATTTAATTCATGATTCCTGATTTAATTCATGATTCATGATCCAATTCATGATTCATGCTTCAATTCATGATTCATGATTCAATTCATGATTCATGAGTCGATTCATGATTCAATTCATGATTCCTGATTCATGATTCATGATTGATGATTCAATTCATGATTCATGATTTAATTCATGACTCATGATTCATGATTCAGGATTCAATTCATGATTCATGATTCGATTCATGATTCAATTCATGATTCAATTCATGATTTATGATTCAATTCATGATTCCTGATTCATGATTCATTAATCAGGATTCAAATTATGATTCATGATTCTATTCATGATTCATGATTCCATTCATGATTCATGATTCAATTCATGATTCATGCTTCATGATTCATGATTCAGGATTCAATTCATGATTCATGATTCAATTCATGATTCAATTCATGATTCATGATTTAATTCATGATTCATGATTTAATTCATGATTCATGATTTAATTCATGACTCATGATTCATGACTCATGATTCAATTCATGATTCATGATTCAATTCATGATTCATGTTTCAATTCATGATTCATGATTCAATTCATGATTCATGATTCAATTCATGATTCAATTCATGGTTCATGATTCAATTCATGATTCATGATTCATAATTCATGATTCAATTTATGATTCATGATTCATGATTCAATTCATTACTCATGATTCAATTCATGATTCATTTCATGATTCATGATTTATGATTCAATTCATGATTTATGATTCGATTCATGATTCATGATTCATGAATCATGATTCATGATTTATGATTTATGAATCATGATTCATGATTCATGAATCATGATTTGATTCATGATTCATGATTCGATTCATGATTCATGATTCATGATTCAATTCATGATTCATGATTCAAGATTCAATTCATGACTCATGATTCAATTCATGATTCATTTCATGATTCATGATTCAGGATTCAATTCATGATTCAGGATTCAATTCATGATTCATGATTCAATTCATGATTCATGATTCAATTCATGATTCCTGATTTAATTCATGATTCATGATGCAATTCATGATTCATGATTTAATTCATGATTCATGATTCAATTCATGATTCAATTCATGATTCGATTCATGATTCATGATTCAATTCATGATTCCTGATTCATGATTTATGATTCAGGATTCAATTCATGATTCATGGTTCAATTCATGATTCAATTCATGATTCATGATTCAATTCATGATTCATGATTTAATTCATGATTCATGATTCATCATTCAATTCATGCTTCATGATTCAATTCATGATTCATGATTTAAATCATGATTCATGATTCATTATTTGATTCATGATTCATGATTCAATTCATGATTCCTGATTCATGATTCATGATTCATGATTCAATTCATGATTCCTGATTCCTGATTCATGATTCCTGATTCCTGATTCCTGATTCATGATTCATGATTTAATTCATGATTCATGATTCAATTCATGATTCAATTCATGATTCATGATTCTATTAATGATTCAATTCATGATTCCTGATTCATGATTCATGATTCAGGATTCAATTCATGATTCATGATTCAATTCATGATTCATGATTCAATTCATGATTCCTGATTCATGATTCATGATTCAATTCATGATTCAATTCATGATTCATGATTTATGATTCAATTCATTATTCATGATTCATGATTAAATTCATGATTCATGATTCAATTCATGATTTATGATTCAATTCATGATTCATGAATCATGATTCAATTCATGATTCCAGATTCATGACTCGATTCATGATTCATGATTCATGATTCAATTCATGATTCATGATTCAATTCATGATTCATGATTCAATTCATGATACAATATATGATTCAATTCATGATTCGTGATTAAATTCATGATTCATGTTTCAATTCATGATTCACGATTCATTATTAGAATCATGATTCAATTCATGATTCATGATTCAATTCATGATTCATGATTCATTATTAGAATCATGATTCATGATTCAATTCATGTTTCCTGATTCATGATTCATGATTCAATTCATGGGTCATGATTCATGATTCAATTCATGATTCAGGATTCATTATTAGAATCATGATTCATGCTTCATGATTCAATTCATGATTCCTGATTCCTGATTCATGATTCATGATTTATGATTCAATTCATGATTCATGATTCAATTCATGATTCATGATTCAATTCATGATTCATGATTCATGATTCAATTCATGATTCATGATTCATGATTCAATTCATGATTCAATTCATGATTCATGATTTAATTCATGATTCAATTCATGATTTGATTCATGATTCATGATTCAATTCATGATTCCTGATTCATGATTCATGATTCAGGATTTAATTCATGATTCATGATTCAATTCATGATTCATGATTTAATTCATGACTCATGATTCATGATTCAGGATTCAATTCATGATTCAATTCATGATTCGATTCATGATTCATGATTCAATTCATGATTCCTGATTCATGATTCAGGATTCAAATTATGATTCATGATTCAAATTATGATTCAATTCATGATTCATGATTTAATTCATGATTCATGATTCATGATTCAATTCATGATTCATGATTTAATTCATGACTCATGATTCATGATTCATGATTGAATTCAAGATTCATAATACAATTCATGATTCGTGATTCAATTCATGCTTCATGATTCAATTCATGATTCATGATTTAATTCATGATTCATGATTCATTATTCGATTCATGATTCATGATTCAATTCATGATTCCTGATTCCTGATTCCTGATTCATGATTCAATTAATGATTCATGATTCAATTCATGATTCAATACATGATTCATGATTCTATTCATGATTCAATTCATGATTCCTGATTCATGATTCATGATTCAGGATTCAATTTTTGATTCAGGATTCAATTCATGATTCATGATTCAATTCATGATTCAATTCATGATTCATGATTTAATTCATGATTCCTGATTTAATTCATGATTCATGATTAATGATTCAAGTCATGATTCATGATTCAATTCATGATTCATGATTCAATTCATGATTCAATTCATGATTCATGATTCGATTTATGATTCATGATTCAATTCATGATTCATGATTTAATTCATGATTCATGATTCAAATTATGATTCAATACATGATTCAATTCATGATTTATGATTTAATTCATGATTCATGATTCATGATTCAATTCATGATTCATGATTCAATTCATGATTCAATTCATGCTTCATGATTCAATTCATGATTCATGATTTAATTCATGATTCATGATTCAATATTCGATTCATGATTCATGATTCAATTCATGATTCCTGATTCATGATTCATGATTCATGATTCAATTCATGATTCCTGATTCATTAATCATGATTCCTGATTCATGATTCATGATTCAATTCATGATTCATGATTCAATTCATGATTCCTGATTCATGATTCATGATTCAGGATTCAATTCATGATTCAGGATTCAATTCATGATTCATGATTCAATTCATGATTCAATTCATGATTCATGATTTAATTCATGATTCCTGATTTAATTCATGATTCATGATTCAATTCATGATTCATGCTTCAATTCATGATTCATGATTCAATTCATGATTCATGAGTCGATTCATGATTCAATTCATGATTCCTGATTCATGATTCATGATTGATGATTCAATTCATGATTCATGATTTAATTCATGACTCATGATTCATGATTCAGGATTCAATTCATGATTCATGATTCGATTCATGATTCAATTCATGATTCAATTCATGATTCATGATTCAATTCATGATTCCTGATTCATGATTCATTAATCAGGATTCAAATTATGATTCATGATTCTATTCATGATTCATGATTCCATTCATGATTCATGATTCAATTCATGATTCATGCTTCATGATTCATGATTCAGGATTCAATTCATGATTCATGATTCAATTCATGATTCAATTCATGATTCATGATTTAATTCATGATTCATGATTTAATTCATGATTCATGATTTAATTCATGACTCATGATTCATGACTCATGATTCAATTCATGATTCATGATTCAATTCATGATTCATGTTTCAATTCATGATTCATGATTCAATTCATGATTCATGATTCAATTCATGATTCAATTCATGGTTCATGATTCAATTCATGATTCATGATTCATAATTCATGATTCAATTTATGATTCATGATTCATGATTCAATTCATTACTCATGATTCAATTCATGATTCATTTCATGATTCATGATTTATGATTCAATTCATGATTTATGATTCGATTCATGATTCATGATTCATGAATCATGATTCATGATTTATGATTTATGAATCATGATTCATGATTCATGAATCATGATTTGATTCATGATTCATGATTCGATTCATGATTCATGATTCATGATTCAATTCATGATTCATGATTCAAGATTCAATTCATGACTCATGATTCAATTCATGATTCATTTCATGATTCATGATTCAGGATTCAATTCATGATTCAGGATTCAATTCATGATTCATGATTCAATTCATGATTCATGATTCAATTCATGATTCCTGATTTAATTCATGATTCATGATGCAATTCATGATTCATGATTTAATTCATGATTCATGATTCAATTCATGATTCAATTCATGATTTAATTCATGATTCATGATTCAATTCATGATTCCTGATTCATGATTTATGATTCAGGATTCAATTCATGATTCATGGTTCAATTCATGATTCAATTCATGATTCATGATTCAATTCATGATTCATGATTTAATTCATGATTCATGATTCATCATTCAATTCATGCTTCATGATTCAATTCATGATTCATGATTTAAATCATGATTCATGATTCATTATTTGATTCATGATTCATGATTCAATTCATGATTCGTGATTCATGATTCATGATTCATGATTCAATTCATGATTCCTGATTCCTGATTCATGATTCCTGATTCCTGATTCCTGATTCATGATTCATGATTTAATTCATGATTCATGATTCAATTCATGATTCAATTCATGATTCATGATTCTATTAATGATTCAATTCATGATTCCTGATTCATGATTCATGATTCAGGATTCAATTCATGATTCATGATTCAATTCATGATTCATGATTCAATTCATGATTCCTGATTCATGATTCATGATTCAATTCATGATTCAATTCATGATTCATGATTTATGATTCAATTCATTATTCATGATTCATGATTAAATTCATGATTCATGATTCAATTCATGATTTATGATTCAATTCATGATTCATGAATCATGATTCAATTCATGATTCCAGATTCATGACTCGATTCATGATTCATGATTCATGATTCAATTCATGATTCATGATTCAATTCATGATTCATGATTCAATTCATGATACAATATATGATTCAATTCATGATTCGTGATTAAATTCATGATTCATGTTTCAATTCATGATTCAAGATTCATTATTAGAATCATGATTCAATTCATGATTCATGATTCAATTCATGATTCATGATTCATTATTAGAATCATGATTCATGATTCAATTCATGTTTCCTGATTCATGATTCATGATTCAATTCATGGGTCATGATTCATGATTCAATTCATGATTCAGGATTCATTATTAGAATCATGATTCATGCTTCATGATTCAATTCATGATTCCTGATTCCTGATTCATGATTCATGATTTATGATTCAATTCATGATTCATGATTCAATTCATGATTCATGATTCAATTCATGATTCATGATTCATGATTCAATTCATGATTCATGATTCATGATTCAATTCATGATTCAATTCATGATTCATGATTCATTTCATGATTCATGATTTATGATTCAATTCATGATTCATGAATCATGATTCAATTCATGATTCCAGATTCATGACTTTATTCATGATTCATGATTCATGATTCAATTCATGATTCATGATTAAATTCATGATTCATGATTCAATTCATAATGCATGATTCAATTCATGATTCCTGATTCATGATTCATAATTCATGATTCCTGATTCATGATTCATGATTCATGATTCAATTCATGATTCATGATTCAATTCATGATTCAATTCATGATTCATGATTCGATTCATGATTCATGATTCAATTCATGATTCCTGATTCATGATTCATGATTCAATTCATGATTCAATTCATGATTCATGATTCCATTCATGATTCATGATTCAATTCATGATTCCTTATTCATGATTCATGATTGAGGATTCAATTCATGATTCATGATTCAATTCATGATTCAATTCATGATTCATGATTCAATTCAAGATTCATGATTTAATTCATGATTCATGATTCAATTCATGATTCATGATTTAATTCATGACTCATGATTCATGATTCATGATTCAATTCATGATTCAATTCATGATTCATGATTCGATTCATGATTCATGATTCAATTCATGATTCCTGATTCCTGATTCATGATTCACGATTCAATTCATGATTCAGGATTAAATTCATGATTCATGATTCAATTCATGATTCAATTCATGATTCATGATTCCATTCATGATTCATGATTCAATTCATGATTCCTGATTCATGATTCATGATTCAGGATTCAATTCATGATTCATGATTCAATTCAAGATTCATGATTTAATTCATGAATCATGATTCAATTCATGATTCATGATTTAATTCATGACTCATGATTCATGATTCATGATTCAATTCATGATTCATGATTCAATTCATGATTCATGATTCAATTCATGATTCAATTCATGCTTCATGATTCAATTCATGATTCTTGATTAAATTCATGATTCATGATTTATTATTCGATTCATGATTTATGATTCAATTCATGATTCCTGATTCATGATTCATGATTAATGATTCAATTCATGGTTCATGATTCAATTCATGATTCATGATTCATGATTCATGATTCAATTCATGATTCATGATTCATGATTCATGATTCAATTCATGATTCATGATTCAATTCATTACTCATGATTCAATTCATGATTCATTTCATATTTCATGATTTATGATTCAATTCACGATTTATGATTCGATTTATGATTCATGATTCATGAATCATGATTCATGATTTATGATTTATGAACCATGATTCATGATTCATGATTCATGATTCGATTCATGATTCATGATTCATGATTCGATTCATGATTCAATTCATGATTCATGATTCATGATTCAATTCATGATTCATGATTCATGATTCAATTCATGATTCATGATTCATGATTCAATTAATGATTCATGATTCAAGATTCAATTCATTACTCATGATTCAATTCATGATTCATTTCATGATTCATGATTCAGGATTCAATTCATGATTCAGGATTCAATTCATGATTCAGGATTCAATTCATGATTCAATTCATGATTCATGATTCAATTCATGATTCCTGATTTAATTCATGATTCATGATTCATGATTCAATTCATGATTCAATTCATGATTCATGATTTAATTCATGATTCAATTCATGATTTGATTCATGATTCATGATTCAATTCATGATTCCTGATTCATGATTCATGATTCAGGATTTAATTCATGATTCATGATTCAATTCATGATTCATGATTTAATTCATGACTCATGATTCATGATTCAGGATTCAATTCATGATTCAATTCATGATTCGATTCATGATTCATGATTCAATTCATGATTCCTGATTCATGATTCAGGATTCAAATTATGATTCATGATTCAAATTATGATTCAATTCATGATTCATGATTTAATTCATGATTCATGATTCATGATTCAATTCATGATTCATGATTTAATTCATGACTCATGATTCATGATTCATGATTGAATTCAAGATTCATAATACAATTCATGATTCGTGATTCAATTCATGCTTCATGATTCAATTCATGATTCATGATTTAATTCATGATTCATGATTCATTATTCGATTCATGATTCATGATTCAATTCATGATTCCTGATTCCTGATTCATGATTCAATTAATGATTCATGATTCAATTCATGATTCAATACATGATTCATGATTCTATTCATGATTCAATTCATGATTCCTGATTCATGATTCATGATTCAGGATTCAATTTTTGATTCAGGATTCAATTCATGATTCATGATTCAATTCATGATTCAATTCATGATTCATGATTTAATTCATGATTCCTGATTTAATTCATGATTCATGATTAATGATTCAAGTCATGATTCATGATTCAATTCATGATTCATGATTCAATTCATGATTCAATTCATGATTCATGATTCGATTTATGATTCATGATTCAATTCATGATTCATGATTTAATTCATGATTCATGATTCAAATTATGATTCAATACATGATTCAATTCATGATTTATGATTTAATTCATGATTCATGATTCATGATTCAATTCATGATTCATGATTCAATTCATGATTCAATTCATGCTTCATGATTCAGTTCATGATTCATGATTTAATTCATGATTCATGATTCAATATTCGATTCATGATTCATGATTCAATTCATGATTCCTGATTCATGATTCATGATTCATGATTCAATTCATGATTCCTTATTCATTAATCATGATTCCTGATTCATGGTTCATGATTCAATTCATGATTCATGATTCAATTCATGATTCAATTCATGATTCCTGATTCATGATTCATGATTCAGGATTCAATTCATGATTCAGGATTCAATTCATGATTCATGATTCAATTCATGATTCAATTCATGATTCATGATTTAATTCATGATTCCTGATTTAATTCATGATTCATGATTCAATTCATGATTCATGCTTCAATTCATGATTCATGATTCAATTCATGATTCAATTCATGATTCATGAGTCGATTCATGATTCAATTCATGATTCCTGATTCATGATTCATGATTGATGATTCAATTCATGATTCATGATTTAATTCATGACTCATGATTCATGATTCAGGATTCAATTCATGATTCATGATTCGATTCATGATTCAATTCATGATTCGATTCATGATTCATGATTCAATTCATGATTCCTGATTCATGATTCATTAATCAGGATTCAAATTATGATTCATGATTCAATTCATGATTCATGATTTAATTCATGATTCATGATTCATGATTCAATTCATGATTCATGATTTAATTCATGACTCATGATTCATGATTCATGATTCAATTCATGATTCAATTCATGCTTCATGATTCAATTCATGATTCATGATTTATTTCATGATTCATGATTCATGATTCATGATTCATGATTCAATTCATGATTCCTGATTCCTGATTCCTGATTCATGATTCCTGATTCATGATTCATGATTCAATTCTTGATTCCTGATTCATGATTTATGATTCATGATTCAATTCATGATTCCTGATTCATGATTCATGATTCCTGATTCATGATTCATGATTCAATTCATGATTCATGATTCAATTCATGATTCAATACATGATTCATGATTCAATTCATGATTCATGATTTAATTCATGATTCATGATTCATGATTCAATTCATGATTCATGATTCAATTCATGATTCAATTCATGCTTCATGATTCAATTCATGATTCATGATTCAATTCATGATTCCTGATTCATGATTCAGGATTCAATTCATGATTCAATTCATGATTCGATTCATGATTCATGATTCAATTCATGATTCCTGATTCATGATTCAGGATTCAAATTATGATTCATGATTTAATTCAAGATTCAATTCATGATTTGATTCATGATTCATGATTCAATTCATGATTCCTGATTCATGATTCATGATTCAGGATTTAATTCATGATTCATGATTCAATTCATGATTCATGATTTAATTCATGACTCATGATTCATGATTCAGGATTCAATTCATGATTCAATTCATGATTCGATTCATGATTCAATTCATGATTCCTGATTCATGATTCAGGATTCAAATTATGATTCATGATTCAAATTATGATTCATGATTCAATTCATGATTCATGATTTAATTCATGATTCATGATTCATGATTGAATTCAAGATTCATAATACAATTCATGATTCGTGATTCAATTCATGCTTCATGATTCAATTCATGATTCATGATTTAATTCATGATTCATGATTCATTATTCGATTCATGATTCATGATTCAATTCATGATTCCTGATTCCTGATTCCTGATTCATGATTCAATTAATGATTCATGATTCAATTCATGATTCAATACATGATTCATGATTCTATTCATGATTCAATTCATGATTCCTGATTCATGATTCATGATTCAGGATTCAATTTTTGATTCAGGATTCAATTCATGATTCATGATTCAATTCATGATTCAATTCATGATTCATGATTTAATTCATGATTCCTGATTTAATTCATGATTTATGATTAATGATTCAAGTCATGATTCATGATTCAATTCATGATTCATGATTCAATTCATGATTCAATTCATGATTCATGATTCGATTTATGATTCATGATTCAATTCATGATTCCTGATTCATGATTCATGATTTAATTCATGATTCATGATTCAAATTATGATTCAATACATGATTCAATTCATGATTCATGTTTTAATTCATGATTCATGATTCATGATTCAATTCATGATTCATGATTCAATTCATGATTCAATTCATGCTTCATGATTCAATTCATGATTCATGATTTAATTCATGATTCATGATTCAATATTCGATTCATGATTCATGATTCAATTCATGATTCCTGATTCATGATTCATGATTCATGATTCAATTCATGATTCCTGATTCATTAATCATGATTCCTGATTCATGATTCAATTCATGATTCATGATTCAATTCATGATTCAATTCATGATTCCTGATTCATGATTCATGATTCAGGATTCAATTCATGATTCAGGATTCAATTCATGATTCATGATTCAATTCATGATTCAATTCATGATTCATGATTTAATTCATGATTCCTGATTTAATTCATGATTCATGATTCAATTCATAAATCATGCTTCAATTCATGTTTCATGATTCAATTCATGATTCAATTCATGATTCATGAGTCGATTCATGATTCAATTCATGATTCCTGATTCATGATTCATGATTGATGATTCAATTCATGATTCATGATTTAATTCATGACTCATGATTCATGATTCATGATTCCTGATTCATGATTCATGATTCAATTCATGATTCATGATTCAATTCATGATTCAATACATGATTCATGATTCAATTCATGATTCATGATTTAATTCATGATTCATGATTCATGATTCAATTCATGATTCATGATTCAATTCATGATTCAATTCATGCTTCATGATTCAATTCATGATTCATGATTCAATTCATGATTCCTGATTCATGATTCAGGATTCAATTCATGATTCAATTCATGATTCGATTCATGATTCATGATTCAATTCATGATTCCTGATTCATGATTCAGGATTCAAATTATGATTCATGATTTAATTCAAGATTCAATTCATGATTTGATTCATGATTCATGATTCAATTCATGATTCCTGATTCATGATTCATGATTCAGGATTTAATTCATGATTCATGATTCAATTCATGATTCATGATTTAATTCATGACTCATGATTCATGATTCAGGATTCAATTCATGATTCAATTCATGATTCGATTCATGATTCAATTCATGATTCCTGATTCATGATTCAGGATTCAAATTATGATTCATGATTCAAATTATGATTCATGATTCAATTCATGATTCATGATTTAATTCATGATTCATGATTCATGATTGAATTCAAGATTCATAATACAATTCATGATTCGTGATTCAATTCATGCTTCATGATTCAATTCATGATTCATGATTTAATTCATGATTCATGATTCATTATTCGATTCATGATTCATGATTCAATTCATGATTCCTGATTCCTGATTCCTGATTCATGATTCAATTAATGATTCATGATTCAATTCATGATTCAATACATGATTCATGATTCTATTCATGATTCAATTCATGATTCCTGATTCATGATTCATGATTCAGGATTCAATTTTTGATTCAGGATTCAATTCATGATTCATGATTCAATTCATGATTCAATTCATGATTCATGATTTAATTCATGATTCCTGATTTAATTCATGATTTATGATTAATGATTCAAGTCATGATTCATGATTCAATTCATGATTCATGATTCAATTCATGATTCAATTCATGATTCATGATTCGATTTATGATTCATGATTCAATTCATGATTCCTGATTCATGATTCATGATTTAATTCATGATTCATGATTCAAATTATGATTCAATACATGATTCAATTCATGATTCATGTTTTAATTCATGATTCATGATTCATGATTCAATTCATGATTCATGATTCAATTCATGATTCAATTCATGCTTCATGATTCAATTCATGATTCATGATTTAATTCATGATTCATGATTCAATATTCGATTCATGATTCATGATTCAATTCATGATTCCTGATTCATGATTCATGATTCATGATTCAATTCATGATTCCTGATTCATTAATCATGATTCCTGATTCATGATTCAATTCATGATTCATGATTCAATTCATGATTCAATTCATGATTCCTGATTCATGATTCATGATTCAGGATTCAATTCATGATTCAGGATTCAATTCATGATTCATGATTCAATTCATGATTCAATTCATGATTCATGATTTAATTCATGATTCCTGATTTAATTCATGATTCATGATTCAATTCATAAATCATGCTTCAATTCATGTTTCATGATTCAATTCATGATTCAATTCATGATTCATGAGTCGATTCATGATTCAATTCATGATTCCTGATTCATGATTCATGATTGATGATTCAATTCATGATTCATGATTTAATTCATGACTCATGATTCATGATTCAGGATTCAATTCATGATTCATGATTCGATTCATGATTCAATTCATGATTCGATTCATGATTCATGATTCAATTCATGATTCCTGATTCATGATTCATTAATCAGGATTCAAATTATGATTCATGATTCAATTCATGATTCATGATTTAATTCATGATTCATGATTCATGATTCAATTCATGATTCATGATTTAATTCATGACTCATGATTCATGATTCATGATTCAATTCATGATTCAATTCATGCTTCATGATTCAATTCATGATTCATGATTTAATTCATGATTCATGATTCATGATTCATGATTCATGATTCAATTCATGATTCCTGATTCATGATTCCTGATTCATGATTCCTGATTCATGATTCATGATTCAATTCATGATTCCTGATTCATGATTTATGATTCATGATTCAATTCATGATTCCTGATTCATGATTCATGATTCCTGATTCATGATTCATGATTCAATTCATGATTCATGATTCAATTCATGATTCAATACATGATTCATGATTCAATTCATGATTCATGATTTAATTCATGATTCATGATTCATGATTCAATTCATGATTCATGATTCAATTCATGATTCAATTCATGCTTCATGATTCAATTCATGATTCATGATTCAATTCATGATTCCTGATTCATGATTCATGATTCATGATTCAATTCATGATTCCTGATTCATTAATCATGATTCCTGATTCATGATTCATGATTCAATTCATGATTCATGATTCAATTCATGATTCCTGATTCATGATTCATGATTCAGGATTCAATTCATGATTCAGGATTCAATTCATGATTCATGATTCAATTCATGATTCAATTCATGATTCATGATTTAATTCATGATTCCTGATTTAATTCATGATTCATGATTCATGATTCAATTCATGATTCATGATTCAATTCATGATTCATGATTCAATTCATGATTCAATTCATGATTCATGATTCGATTCATGATTCAATTCATGATTCCTGATTCATGATTCATGATTGATGATTCAATTCATGATTCATGACTTAATTCATGACTCATGATTCATGATTCAGGATTCAATTCATGATTCATGATTCGATTCATGATTCAATTCATGATTCGATTCATGATTCATGATTCAATTCATGATTCCTGATTCATGATTCATGATTCAGGATTCAAATTATGATTCATGATTCAATTCATGATTCATGATTTAATTCATGATTCATGATTCATGATTCAATTCATGATTCATGATTTAATTCATGACTCATGATTCATGATTCATGATTCAATTCATGATTCATGATTCAATTCATGATTCAATTCATGCTTCATGATTCAATTCATGATTTAAGATTTAATTCATGATTCATGATTCATTATTTGATTCATGATTCATGATTCAATTCATGATTCCTGATTCCTGATTCCTGATTCCTGATTCATGATTCAACTCATGATTCCTGATTCATGATTCATGATCCTGATTCAATCTCATGATTCATGATTCTATTCATGATACAATTCATGATTCCTGATTCATGATTCATGATTCAGGATTCAATTCATGATTCATGATTCAATTCATGATTCATGATTCAATTCATGATTCCTGATTCCTGATTCATGATTCATGATTCAACTCATGATTCCTGATTCATGATTCATGATTCCTGATTCAATTCATGATTCATGATTCTATTCATGATTCAATTCATGATTCCTGATTCATGATTCATGATTCAGGATTCAATTCATGATTCATGATTCAATTCATGATTCATGATTCAATTCCTGATTCCTGATTTATGATTCATGATTCAATTCATGATTCAATTCATGATTCATGATTCATGATTCAATTCATGATTCATGATTCATGATTCATGATTCAATTCATGATTCATGATTCATGATTCAATTCATGATTTATGATTCAATTCATGATTCATGAATCATGTTGTCAATTCATGATTCCAGATTCATGACACGATTCATGATTCATGATTCATGATTCAATTCATGATTCATGATTCAATTCATGATTCAATTCATTATCATGATTCAATTCATGATTCATTGATTCAATTCATGATTCAATTAATGATTCTGATTCATGATTCATGATTCATGATTCCTGATTCATGATTCATGATTCAATTCATGATTCATGATTCAATTCCTGATTCATGATTCAATTCATGATTCCTGATTCATGATTCATGATTCAGATTCAATTCCTGATTCAGGATTCGAATTCATGATTCATGATTCAATTCATGATTCTATTCATATTCGATGATTCCATTCATGATTCATGATTCAATTCATGATTCATGCTTCATGATTCATGATTCAGGATTCAATTCATGATTCATGATTCAATTCATGATTCATTCATGATTCATGATTAATTCATGATTCATGATTTAATTCATGATTCATGATTTAATTCATGATTCATGATTTAATTTCATGACTCATGATTCATGACTCATGATTCAATTCATGATTCATGATTCAATTCATGATTCATGATTCAATTCATGATTCATGATTCAATTCATGATTCAATTCATGGTTCATGATTCAATTCATGATTCATGATTCATAATTCATGATTCAATTTATGATTCATGATTCATGATTCAATTCATTACTCATGATTCAATTCATGATTCATTTCATGATTCATGATTTATGATTCAATTCAGTATTTATGATTCGATTCATGATTCATGATTCATGAATCATGATTCATGATTTATGATTTATGAATCATGATTCATGATTCATGAATCATGATTTGATTCATGATTCATGATTCGATTCATGATTCAATTCATGATTCATGATTCATGATTCAAGATTCAATTTATGATTCATGATTCAAGATTCAATTCATGACTCATGATTCAATTCATGATTCATTTCATGATTCATGATTCAGGATTCAATTCATGATTCAGGATTCACTTCATGATTCATGATTCAATTCATGATTAAATTCATGATTCATGATTCAATTCATGATTCCTGATTTAATTCATGATTCATGATGCAATTCATGATTCATGATTTAATTCATGATTCATGATTCAATTCATGATTCAATTCATGATTTGATCATGATATGATTCAATTCATGATTCCTGATTCATGATTTATGATTCAGGATTCAATTCATGATTCATGGTTCAATTCATGATTCAATTCATGATTCATGATTCAATTCATGATTCATGATTTAATTCATGATTCATGATTCATCATTCAATTCATGCTTCATGATTCAATTCATGATTCATGATTTAAAATCATGATTCATGATTCATTATTTGATTCATGATTCATGATTCAATTCATGATTCCTGATTCATGATTCATGATTCATGATTCAATTCATGATTCCTGATTCCTGATTCATGATTCCTGATTCCTGATTCCTGATTCATGATTTCATGATTCATGATTCAATTCATGATTCATGATTCAATTCATGATTCATGATTCAATTTATGATTCATGATTCAATTCATGATTCATAATTCATGACACATGATTCAATTCATGATTCATGATTTAATGTATGATTCATGATTCATGATTCAATTAATGATTCATGATTTAAATCATGATTCATGACTCAATTCATGATTTGATTCATGATTCAATTCATGATTCATGATTCGATTTATGAATCATGATTCCATGATTCAATTCATGATTCATGATTCATGATTCAATTCTTGATTCATGATTCAATTCATGATTCGATTCCTGATTCAATTCATGATTCATGATTCAATTCATGATTCGATTTTTGATTCAATTCATGATTCTGATTCAATTCATGATTCATAATTCATGACACATGATTCAATTCATGATTCATGATTTAATGTATGATTCATGATTCATGAATCAATTAATGATTCATGATTTAAATCATGATTCATGACTCAATTCATGATTTGATTCATGATTCAATTCATGATTCATGATTTGATTTATGAATCATGATTCATGATTCAATTCATGATTCGATTCCTGATTCAATTCATGATTCATGATTCAATTCATGATTCGATTTTTGATTCAATTCATGATTCATGATTCAATTCATGATTCAATTCATGATTCATAATTCGATTCATGATTCATGAATCATGATTCAATTCATGATTAATGATTCATTTCATGATTCATGATTCAATTCATGATTCAAATCATTATTCATGATTCATTTCATTATTCATGATTCAATTCATGATTCATTATTCGATTCATGATTCATGATTCATGATTCAATTCATGATTCCTGATTCCTGATTCATGAGTCATTATTCATGATTCAATTCATGATTCATGATTTAATTCATGATTCAATTCATTATTCATGATTTAATTCATGATGCATAAATCATGATTCAATTCATGATGCATGAATCATGATTCAATTCATGATTCATGATTCAATTCATGATTCATGATTCAATTCATGATTCATGAATCATTATTCAATTCATAATTCATTCATGATTCATTATTCAATTCATGATTCAATTCATTATTCATGATTCAATTCATGATTCATGACTCAATCCATGATTCATGATTTGATATGATGATTCAATTCATGATTCATCATTCAATTCATGATTCATGATTTATGATTTAATTCATGATTCATGATTCAATATATGATTCAATTTATGATTCATGATTCCATTCATGATTCATGATTCAATTCATGATTCATGCTTCATGATTCATGATTCAGGATTCAATTCATGATTCTTGATTCAATTCATGATTCAATTCATGATTCATGATTTAATTCATGATTCATGATTAATTCATGACTCATGATTCATGACTCATGATTCAATTCATGATTCATGATTCAATTCATGATTCATGATTCAATTCATGATTCATGATTTAATTCATGATTCATGATTCATCATTCAATTCATGCTTCATGATTCAATTCATGATTCATGATTTAAATCATGATTCATGATTCATTATTTGATTCATGATTCATGATTCAATTCATGATTCCTGATTCATGATTCATGATTCATGATTCAATTCATGATTCCTGATTCCTGATTCCTGATTCCTGATTCCTGATTCCTGATTCATGATTCATGATTCAATTCATGATTCCTGATTCATGATTTCATGATTCATGATTCAATTCATGATTCCTGATTCCTGATTCATGATTCCTGATTAATGATTCCTGATTCATGATTCATGATTCATGATTCAATTTATGATTCATGATTCAATTCATGATGTCATAATTCATGACACATGATTCAATTCATGATTCATGATTTAATGTATGATTCATGATTCATGATTCAATTAATGATTCATGATTTAAATCATGATTCATGACTCAATTCATGATTTGATTCATGATTCAATTCATGATTCATGATTCGATTTATGAATCATGATTCATGATTCAATTCATGATTCATGATTCATGATTCAATTCTTGATTCATGATTCAATTCATGATTCGATTCCTGATTCAATTCATGATTCATGATTCAATTCATGATTCGATTTTTGATTCAATTCATGATTCATGATTCAATTCATGATTCATAATTCATGACACATGATTCAATTCATGATTCATGATTTAATGTATGATTCATGATTCATGAATCAATAATGATTCATGATTTAAATCATGATTCATGACTCAATTCATGATTTGATTCATGATTCAATTCATGATTCATGATTTGATTTATGAATCATGATTCATGATTCAATTCATGATTCGATTCCTGATTCAATTCATGATTCATGATTCAATTCATGATTCGATTTTGATTCAATTCATTGATTCATGATTCAATTCATGATTCAATTCATGATTCATAATTCGATTCATGATTCATGAATCATGATTTAATTCATGATTAATGATTCATTTCATGATTCATGATTCAATTCATGATTCAAATCATTATTCATGATTCATTTCATTATTCATGATTCAATTCATGATTCATTATTCGATTCATGATTCATGATTCATGATTCAAATTCATGATTCCTGATTCCTGATTCATGAGTCATTATTCATGATTCAATTCATGATTCATGATTTAATTCATGATTCAATTCATTATTCATGATTTAATTCCATGATGCATAAATCATGATTCAATTCATGATGCATGAATCATGATTCAATTCATGATTCATGATTCAATTCATGATTCATGATTCAATTCATGATTCATGAATCATTATTCAATTCATGATTCATTTCATGATTCATTATTCAATTCATGATTCAATTCTTTATTCATGATTCAAATTCATGATTCATGACTCAATCCATGATTCATGATTCGATTGATGATTCAATTCATGATTCATCATTCAATACATGATTCATGATTTATGATTTAATTCATGATTCATGATTCAATATATGATTCAATTTAAGATTCATGATTTAAATCATGATTCATGATTCAATTCATGATTCATTTCATGATTCATGATTTATGATTCAATTCATGATTTATGATTCGATTCATGATTCATGAATTATAATTCATGATTCGATTCATGATTCATGATTCGATTCATGATTCATGAATCATGATTCATGAATCATGATTCGATTCATGATTTATGATTCGATTCAATGATTCATGATCATGATTCATGAATCATGATTCGATTCATGAATCATGATTCATGAATCATGATTCGATCATGATTTATGATTCGATTCATGATTCATGAATCATGATTCAATTCATGATTCATGATTTGATTCATGATTCTTGATTCATGATTCAAGATTCGATTCATGATTCATAAATCATGATTCAATTCATGATTAATGATTCAATTCATGATTCATGATTTATAATTCTTTATTCATGATTTGATTCATGATTCATGATTCGATTCATGATTCATGATTCATGATTCAATTCATGATTCATGATTCATGATTCAAGATTCAATTCATGATTCATGATTCGATTCATGATTCATGAATCATGATTCAATTCATGATTCATGATTTGATTCATGATTCTTGATTCATGATTCAAGATTCGATTCATGATTCATAAATCATGATTCAATTCATGATTAATGATTCAATTCATGATTCATGATTTATAATTCTTTATTCATGATTTGATTCATGATTCATGATTCGATTCATGATTCATGATTCAATTCATGATTCATGATTCATGATTCAAGATTCAATTCATGATTCATGATTCGATTCATGATTCTTCATTCATGATTCATGATTCAATTCATGATTCAATTCATGATTCATGATTCATGATTCGATTCATGATTCCTGATACGATTCATGATTCTTGATTCATGATTCATGATTCGATTCATGATTTTTGATTCATGATTCATGATTCGATTCATGATTCATGATTCGATTTGTGATTCATGATTCAATTCATGATTCATGATTCAATTCATAATTCATGAGTCGTTTCATGATTCATGATTTAATTCATGATTCATGATTCAATTCATGATTTAATTCATGATTTAATTCATGATTTAAGATTCCTGATTCATGATTCAATTCATGATTCAATTCATGATTCATGATTCATGATTCATGATTCATGATTCAATTTTTGATTCAGGATTCAATTCATGATTCATGATTCAATTCATGATTCAATTCATGATTCATGATTTAATTCATGATTCCTGATTTAATTCATGATTCATGATTAATGATTCAAGTCATGATTCATGATTCAATTCATGATTCATGATTCAATTCATGATTCAATTCATGATTCATGATTCGATTTATGATTCATGATTCAATTCATGATTCCTGATTCATGATTCATGATTTAATTCATGATTCATGATTCAAATTATGATTCAATACATGATTCAATTCATGATTCATGATTTAATTCATGATTCATGATTCATGATTCAATTCATGATTCATGATTCAATTCATGATTCAATTCATGCTTCATGATTCAATTCATGATTCATGATTTAATTCATGATTCATGATTCAATATTCGATTCATGATTCATGATTCAATTCATGATTCCTGATTCATGATTCATGATTCATGATTCAATTCATGATTCCTGATTCATTAATCATGATTCCTGATTCATGATTCAATTCATGATTCATGATTCAATTCATGATTCAATTCATGATTCCTGATTCATGATTCATGATTCAGGATTCAATTCATGATTCAGGATTCAATTCATGATTCATGATTCAATTCATGATTCAATTCATGATTCATGATTTAATTCATGATTCCTGATTTAATTCATGATTCATGATTCAATTCATGATTCATGCTTCAATTCATGATTCATGATTCAATTCATGATTCATGAGTCGATTCATGATTCAATTCATGATTCCTGATTCATGATTCATGATTGATGATTCAATTCATGATTCATGATTTAATTCATGACTCATGATTCATGATTCAGGATTCAATTCATGATTCATGATTCGATTCATGATTCAATTCATGATTCGATTCATGATTCATGATTCAATTCATGATTCCTGATTCATGATTCATTAATCAGGATTCAAATTATGATTCATGATTCAATTCATGATTCATGATTTAATTCATGATTCATGATTCATGATTCAATTCATGATTCATGATTTAATTCATGACTCATGATTCATGATTCATGATTCAATTCATGATTCAATTCATGCTTCATGATTCAATTTATGATTCATGATTTAATTCATGATTCATGATTCATGATTCATGATTCATGAATCAATTCATGATTCCTGATTCATGATTCCTGATTCATGATTCCTGATTCATGATTCATGATTCAATTCATGATTCCTGATTCATGATTTATGATTCATGATTCAATTCATGATTCCTGATTCATGATTCATGATTCCTGATTCATGATTCATGATTCAATTCATGATTCATGATTCAATTCATGATTCAATACATGATTCATGATTCAATTCATGATTCATGATTTAATTCATGATTCATGATTCATGATTCAATTCATGATTCATGATTCAATTCATGATTCAATTCATGCTTCATGATTCAATTCATGATTCATGATTCAATTCATGATTCCTGATTCATGATTCATGATTCATGATTCAATTCATGATTCCTGATTCATTAATCATGATTCCTGATTCATGATTCATGATTCAATTCATGATTCATGATTCAATTCATGATTCCTGATTCATGATTCATGATTCAGGATTCAATTCATGATTCAGGATTCAATTCATGATTCATGATTCAATTCATGATTCAATTCATGATTCATGATTTAATTCATGATTCCTGATTTAATTCATGATTCATGATTCATGATTCAATTCATGATTCATGATTCAATTCATGATTCATGATTCAATTCATGATTCAATTCATGATTCATGATTCGATTCATGATTCAATTCATGATTCCTGATTCATGATTCATGATTGATGATTCAATTCATGATTCATGATTTAATTTATGACTCATGATTCATGATTCAGGATTCAATTCATGATTCATGATTCGATTCATGATTCAATTCATGATTCGATTCATGATTCATGATTCAATTCATGATTCCTGATTCATGATTCATGATTCAGGATTCAAATTATGATTCATGATTCAATTCATGATTCATGATTTAATTCATGATTCATGATTCATGATTCAATTCATGATTCATGATTTAATTCATGACTCATGATTCATGATTCAATTCATGATTCATGATTCAATTCATGATTCAATTCATGCTTCATGATTCAATTCATGATTTATGATTTAATTCATGATTCATGATTCATTATTTGATTCATGATTCATGATTCAATTCATGATTCCTGATTCCTGATTCCTGATTCCTGATTCATGATTCAACTCATGATTCCTGATTCATGATTCATGATTCCTGATTCAATTCATGATTCATGATTCTATTCATGATACAATTCATGATTCCTGATTCATGATTCATGATTCAGGATTCAATTCATGATTCATGATTCAATTCATGATTCATGATTCAATTCATGATTCCTGATTCCTGATTCATGATTCATGATTCAACTCATGATTCCTGATTCATGATTCATGATTCCTGATTCAATTCATGATTCATGATTCTATTCATGATTCAATTCATGATTCCTGATTCATGATTCATGATTCAGGATTCAATTCATGATTCATGATTCAATTCATGATTCATGATTCAATTCCTGATTCCTGATTTATGATTCATGATTCAATTCATGATTCAATTCATGATTCATGATTCATGATTCAATTCATGATTCATGATTCATGATTCATGATTCAATTCATGATTCATGATTCATGATTCAATTCATGATTTATGATTCAATTCATGATTCATGAATCATGTTTCAATTCATGATTCCAGATTCATGACACGATTCATGATTCATGATTCATGATTCAATTCATGATTCATGATTCAATTCATGATTCAATTCATTATTCATGATTCAATTCATGATTCATGATTCAATTCATGATTCAATTAATGATTCCTGATTCATGATTCATGATTCATGATTCATGATTCATGATTCATGATTCAATTCATGATTCATGATTCAATTCCTGATTCATGATTCAATTCATGATTCCTGATTCATGATTCATGATTCAGGATTCAATTCCTGATTCAGGATTCAATTCATGATTCATGATTCAATTCATGATTCTATTCATGATTCATGATTCCATTCATGATTCATGATTCAATTCATGATTCATGCTTCATGATTCATGATTCAGGATTCAATTCATGATTCATGATTCAATTCATGATTCAATTCATGATTCATGATTTAATTCATGATTCATGATTTAATTCATGATTCATGATTTAATTCATGACTCATGATTCATGACTCATGATTCAATTCATGATTCATGATTCAATTCATGATTCATGATTCAATTCATGATTCATGATTCAATTCATGATTCAATTCATGGTTCATGATTCAATTCATGATTCATGATTCATAATTCATGATTCAATTTATGATTCATGATTCATGATTCAATTCATTACTCATGATTCAATTCATGATTCATTTCATGATTCATGATTTATGATTCAATTCATGATTTATGATTCGATTCATGATTCATGATTCATGAATCATGATTCATGATTTATGATTTATGAATCATGATTCATGATTCATGAATCATGATTTGATTCATGATTCATGATTCGATTCATGATTCAATTCATGATTCATGATTCATGATTCAATTCATGATTCATGATTCATGATTCATGATTCAATTTATGATTCATGATTCAAGATTCAATTCATGACTCATGATTCAATTCATGATTCATTTCATGATTCATGATTCAGGATTCAATTCATGATTCAGGATTCACTTCATGATTCCTGATTTAATTCATGATTCATGATGCAATTCATGATTCATGATTTAATTCATGATTCATGATTCAATTCATGATTCAATTCATGATTTGATTCATGATTCATGATTCAATTCATGATTCCTGATTCATGATTTATGATTCAGGATTCAATTCATGATTCATGGTTCAATTCATGATTCAATTCATGATTCATGATTCAATTCATGATTCATGATTTAATTCATGATTCATGATTCATCATTCAATTCATGCTTCATGATTCAATTCATGATTCATGATTTAAATCATGATTCATGATTCATTATTTGATTCATGATTCATGATTCAATTCATGATTCCTGATTCATGATTCATGATTCCTGATTCCTGATTCCTGATTCATGATTCATGATTTAATTCATGATTCATGATTCAATTCATGATTCAATTCATGATTCATGATTCTATTAATGATTCAATTCATGATTCCTGATTCATGATTCATGATTCAGGATTCAATTCATGATTCATGATTCAATTCATGATTCATGATTCAATTCATGATTCCTGATTCATGATTCATGATTCAATTCATGATTCAATTCATGATTCATGATTCATGATTCAATTCATGATTCATGATTCATGATTCAATTCATGATTCATGATTCAATTCATGATTTATGATTCAATTCATGATTCATGAATCATGATTCAATTCATGATTCCAGATTCATGACTCGATTCATGATTCATGATTCATGATTCAATTCATGATTCATGATTCAATTCATTATTCATGATTCAATTCATGATTCATGATTCAATTCATGATTCAATTCATGATTCCTGAATCATGATTCATGATTCATGATTCATGATTCAATTCATGATTCATGATTCAATTCATGATTCATGATTCAATTCATGATTCCTGATTCATGATTCATGATACAGGATTCAATTCCTGATTCAGGATTCAATTCATGATTCATGATTCAATTCATGATTCTATTCATGATTCATGATTCCATTCATGATTCATGATTCAAATCATGATTCCTGATTCATGATTCATGATTCAGGATTCAATTCATGATTCATGATTCAATTCATGATTCAATTCATGATTCATGATTCAATTCATGATTCATGATTTAATTCATGATTCATGATTTAATTCATGATTCATGATTTAATTCATGACTCATGATTCATGACTCATGATTCAATTCATGATTCATGATTCAATTCATGATTCATGATTCAATTCATGATTCAATTCATGATTCATGATTCATTATTAGAATCATGATTCATGCTTCATGATTCAATTCATGATTCCTGATTCCTGATTCATGATTCATGATTTATGATTCAATTCATGATTCATGATTCAATTCATGATTCAATTCATGATTCATGATTCAATTCATGATTCATGATTCATGATTCAATTCATGATTCATGATTCATGGTTCAATTCATGATTCAATTCATGATTCATAATTCATTTCATGATTCATGATTTATGATTCAATTCATGATTCATGAATCATGATTCAATTCATGATTCCAGATTCATGACTCGATTCATGATTCATGATTCATGATTCAAATTATGATTCCTGATTCAATTCATGATTCATGATTCAATTCATGATTCAATTCATGATTCCTGATTCATGATTCATGATTCATGATTCCTGATTCATGATTCATGATTCATGATTCAATTCATGATTCATGATTCAATTCATGATTCAATTCATGATTCCTGATTCCTGATTCATGATTCATGATTCAATTCATGATTCATGATTCAATTCATGATTCAATTCATGATTCATGATTCAATTCAAGATTCATGATTTAATTCATGATTCATGATTCAATTCATGATTCATGATTTAATTCATGACTCATGATTCATGATTCATGATTCAATTCATGATTCAATTCATGATTCATGATTCGATTTATGATTCATGATTCAATTCATGATTCCTGATTCCTGATTCATGATTCAGGATTCAATTCATGATTCAGGATTCAATTCATGATTCAATTCATGATTCAATTCATGATTCATGATTCCATTCATGATTCATGATTCAATTCATGATTCCTGATTCATGATTCATGATTCAGGATTCAATTCATGATTCATGATTCAATTGAAGATTCATGATTTAATTTATGATTCATGATTCAATTCATGATTCATGATTCAATTCATGATTCATGATTCAATTCATGATTCAATTCATGCTTCATGATTCAATTCATGATTCTTGATTTAATTCATGATTCATGATTTATTATTCGATTCATGATTCATGATTCAATTCCTGATTCATGATTCATGATTAATGATTCAATTCATGGTTCATGATTCAATTCATGATTCATGATTCATGATTCATGATTCAATTCATGATTCATGATTCATGATTCATGATTCAATTCATGATTCATGATTCAATTCATTACTCATGATTCAATTCATGATTCATTTCATATTTCATGATTTATGATTCAATTCATGATTTATGATTTGATTCATGATTCATGATTCATGAATCATGATTCATGATTTATGATTTATGAACCATGATTCATGATTCATGATTCGATTCATGATTCATGATTCATGATTCGATTCATGATTCAATTCATGATTCATGATTCATGATTCAATTCATGATTCATGATTCATGATTCAATTCATAAATTCATGATTCATGATTCAATTAATGATTCATGATTCAAGATTCAATTCATTACTCATGATTCAATTTATGATTCATTTCATGATTCATGATTCAGGATTCATGATTCATGATTCCTGATTCATGATTCATGATTCATGATTTAATTCATGATTCATGATTCAATTCATGATTCAATTCATGATTCATGATTCTATTCATGATTCAATTCATGATTCCTGATTCATAATTCATGATTCATGATTCAATTCATGATTCCTGATTCATGATTCATGATTCAATTCATGATTCAATTCATGATTCATGATTCTATTCATGATTCAATTCATGATTCCTGATTCATGATTCTATTCAGGATTCAATTCTTGATTCATGATTCAATTCATGATTCATGATTTAATTCATGATTCCTGATTCATGATTCATGATTCAATTCATGATTCAATTCATGATTCAATTCATGATTTATGATTCAATTCATGATTCATGAATCATGATTCAATTCATGATTCCAGATTCATGACTCGATTCATGATTCATGATTCAATTCATGATTCAATTCATGATTCAATTCATTATTCATGATTCAATTCATGATTCAATTCATGATTCAATTAATGATTCCTGATTCATGATTCATGATTTAATTCATGTTTCATGATTCAATTCCTGATTCATGATTCAATTCATGATTCATGATTCAATTCATGATTCTATTCATGATTCCATTCATGATTCATGATTCAATTCATGATTCCTGATTCCTGATTCATGATTCAGGATTCAATTCCTGATTCAGGATTCAATTCATGATTCATGATTCAATTCATGATTCTATTCATGATTCCATTCATGATTCATGATTCAATTCATGATTCCTGATTCCTGATTCATGATTCAGGATTCAATTCATGATTCATGATTCAATTCATGATTCAATTCATGATTCATGATTTAATTCATGATTCATGATTTAATTCATGACTCATGATTCATGACTCATGATTCAATTCATGATTCATGATTCAATTCATGATTCATGATTCAATTCATGATTCATGATTCAATTCATGATTCAATTCATGGTTCATGATTCAATTCATGATTCATGATTCATAATTCATGATTCAATTTATGATTCATGATTCATGATTCAATTCATTACTCATGATTCAATTCATGATTCATTTCATGATTCATGATTTATGATTCAATTCATGATTTATGATTCGATTCATGATTCATGATTCATGATTCATGAATCATGATTCATGATTTATGATTTATGAATCATGATTCATGATTCATGAATCATGATTTGATTCATGATTCATGATTCTATTCATGATTCAATTCATGATTCCTGATTCATGATTCATGATTCATGATTCAGGATTCAATTCATGATTCAGTATTCAATTCATGATTCAGGATTCAATTCATGATTCATGATTCAATTCATGATTCAATTCATGATTCATGATTTAATTCATGATTCATGATTCAATTCATGATTCCTGATTCATGATTCATGATTCAGGATTCAATTCATGATTCAGGATTCAATTCATGATTCATGATTCAATTCATGATTCAATTCATGATTCATGATTTAATTCATGATTCCTGATTTAATTCATGATTCATGATTCAATTCATGATTCATGATTCAATTCATGATTCATGATTCAATTCATGATTCAATTCATGATTCATGATTCGATTCATGATTCAATTCATGATTCCTGATTCATGATTCATGATTGATGATTCAATTCATGATTCATGATTTAATTCATGACTCATGATTCATGATTCAGGATTCAATTCATGATTCATGATTCGATTCATGATTCAATTCATGATTCGATTCATGATTCATGATTCAATTCATGATTCCTGATTCATGATTCATGATTCAGGATTCAAATTATGATTCATGATTCAATTCATGATTCATGATTTAATTCATGATTCATGATTCATGATTCAATTCATGATTCATGATTTAATTCATGACTCATGATTCATGATTCATGATTCAATGCATGATTCATGATTCAATTCATGATTCAATTCATGCTTCATGATTCAATTCATGATTTATGATTTAATTCATGATTCATGATTCATTATTTGATTCATGATTCATGATTCAATTCATGATTCCTGATTCCTGATTCCTGATTCATGATTCAACTCATGATTCCTGATTCATGATTCATGATTCCTGATTCAATTCATGATTCATGATTCTATTCATGATTCAATTCATGATTCCTGATTCATGATTCATGATTCAGGATTCAATTCATGATTCATGATTCAATTCATGATTCATGATTCAATTCCTGATTCCTGATTTATGATTCATGATTCAATTCATGATTCAATTCATGATTCATGATTCAATTCATGATTCATGATTCATGATTCATGATTCAATTCATGATTCATGATTCATGATTCAATTCATGATTTATGATTCAATTCATGATTCATGAATCATGTTTCAATTCATGATTCAGTATTCAATTCATGATTCAGGATTCAATTCATGATTCATGATTCAATTCATGATTCAATTCATGATTCCTGATTCATGATTCATGATTCATGATTCAGGATTCAATTCATGATTCAGTATTCAATTCATGATTCAGGATTCAATTCATGATTCATGATTCAATTCATGATTCAATTCATGATTCATGATTTAATTCATGATTCAATTCATGATTCCTGATTCATGATTCATGATTCAGGATTCAATTCATGATTCAGGATTCAATTCATGATTCATGATTCAATTCATGATTCAATTCATGATTCATGATTTAATTCATGATTCCTGATTTAATTCATGATTCATGATTCAATTCATGATTCATGATTCAATTCATGATTCATGATTCAATTCATGATTCAATTCATGATTCATGATTCGATTCATGATTCAATTCATGATTCCTGATTCATGATTCATGATTGATGATTCAATTCATGATTCATGATTTAATTCATGACTCATGATTCATGATTCAGGATTCAATTCATGATTCATGATTCGATTCATGATTCAATTCATGATTCGATTCATGATTCATGATTCAATTCATGATTCCTGATTCATGATTCATGATTCAGGATTCAAATTATGATTCATGATTCAATTCATGATTCATGATTTAATTCATGATTCATGATTCATGATTCAATTCATGATTCATGATTTAATTCATGACTCATGATTCATGATTCATGATTCAATGCATGATTCATGATTCAATTCATGATTCAATTCATGCTTCATGATTCAATTCATGATTTATGATTTAATTCATGATTCATGATTCATTATTTGATTCATGATTCATGATTCAATTCATGATTCCTGATTCCTGATTCATGATTCATGATTCAACTCATGATTCCTGATTCATGATTCATGATTCCTGATTCAATTCATGATTCATGATTCTATTCATGATTCAATTCATGATTCCTGATTCATGATTCATGATTCAGGATTCAATTCATGATTCATGATTCAATTCATGATTCATGATTCAATTCCTGATTCCTGATTTATGATTCATGATTCAATTCATGATTCAATTCATGATTCATGATTCAATTCATGATTCATGATTCATGATTCATGATTCAATTCATGATTCATGATTCATGATTCAATTCATGATTTATGATTCAATTCATGATTCATGAATCATGTTTCAATTCATGATTCCAGATTCATGACACGATTCATGATTCATGATTCATGATTCAATTCATGATTCATGATTCAATTCATGATTCAATTCATTATTCATGATTCAATTCATGATTCATGATTCAATTCATGATTCAATTAATGATTCCTGATTCATGATTCATGATTCATGATTCATGATTCATGATTCATGATTCAATTCATGATTCATGATTCAATTCCTGATTCATGATTCAATTCATGATTCCTGATTCATGATTCATGATTCAGGATTCAATTCCTGATTCAGGATTCAATTCATGATTCATGATTCAATTCATGATTCTATTCATGATTCATGATTCCATTCATGATTCAATTCATGATTCATGCTTCATGATTCATGATTCAGGATTCAATTCATGATTCATGATTCAATTCATGATTCAATTCATGATTCATGATTTAATTCATGATTCATGATTTAATTCATGACTCATGATTCATGACTCATGATTCAATTCATGATTCATGATTCAATTCATGATTCATGATTCAATTCATGATTCATGATTCAATTCATGATTCAATTCATGGTTTATGATTCAATTCATGATTCATGATTCATAATTCATGATTCAATTTATGATTCATGATTCATGATTCAATTCATTACTCATGATTCAATTCATGATTCATTTCATGATTCATGATTTATGATTCAATTCATGATTTATGATTCGATTCATGATTCATGATTCATGAATCATGATTCATGATTTATGATTTATGAATCATGATTCATGATTCATGAATCATGATTTGATTCATGATTCATGATTCGATTCATGATTCAATTCATGATTCATGATTCATGATTTAATTCATGATTCATGATTCATGATTCAATTTATGATTCATGATTCAAGATTCAATTCATGACTCATGATTCAATTCATGATTCATTTCATGATTCATGATTCAGGATTCAATTCATGATTCAGGATTCACTTCATGATTCATGATTCAATTCATGATTCCTGATTTAATTCATGATTCATGATGCAATTCATGATTCATGATTTAATTCATGATTCATGATTCAATTCATGATTCAATTCATGATTCGATTCATGATTCATGATTCAATTCATGATTCCTGATTCATGATTTATGATTCAGGATTCAGTTCATGATTCATGGTTCAATTCATGATTCAATTCATGATTCATGATTCAATTCATGATTCATGATTTAATTCATGATTCATGATTCATCATTCAATTCATGCTTCATGATTCAATTCATGATTCATGATTTAAATCATGATTCATGATTCATTATTTGATTCATGATTCATGATTCAATTCATGATTCCTGATTCCTGATTCATGATTCAATTCATGATTCCTGATTCCTGATTCATGATTCATTATTTGATTCATGATTCATGATTCAATTCATGATTCCTGATTCATGATTCATGATTCATGATTCAATTCATGATTCCTGATTCCTGATTCATGATTCCTGATTCCTGATTCCTGATTCATGATTTAATTCATGATTCATGATTCAATTCATGATTCAATTCATGATTCATGATTCTATTAATGATTCAATTCATGATTCCTGATTCATGATTCATGATTCATGATTCAGGATTCAATTCATGATTCAATTCATGATTCATGATTCATGATTCAATTCATGATTTATGATTCAATTCATGATTCATGAATCATGATTCAATCCATGATTCCAGATTTATGACTCGATTCATGATTCATGATTCATGATTCAATTCATGATTCATGATTCAATTCATTATTCATGATTCAATTCATGATTCATGATTCAATTCATGATTCAATTCATGATTCCTGAATCATGATTCATAATTCATGATTCATGATTCAATTCATGATTCATGATTCAATTCATGATTCATGATTCAATTCATGATTCCTGATTCATGATTCATGATACAGGATTCAATTCCTGATTCAGGATTCAATTCATGATTCATGATTCAATTCATGATTCTATTCATGATTCATGATTCAGGATTCAATTCATGATTCATGATTCAATTCATGATTCTATTCATGATTCATGATTCAGGATTCAATTCATGATTCATGATTCAATTCATGATTCAATTCATGATTCATGATTCAATTCATGATTCATGATTTAATTCATGATTCATGATTTAATTCATGATTCATGATTTAATTCATGACTCATGATTCATGACTCATGATTCAATTCATGATTCATGATTCAATTCATGATTCATGATTCAATTCATGATTCAATTCATGATTCATGATTCATTATTAGAATCATGATTCATGCTTCATGATTCAATTCATGATTCCTGATTCCTGATTCATGATTCATGATTTATGATTCAATTCATGATTCATGATTCAATTCATGATTCAATTCATGATTCATGATTCATTATTAGAATCATAATTCATGCTTCATGATTCAATTCATGATTCCTGATTCCTGATTCATGATTCATGATTTATGATTCAATTCATGATTCATGATTCAATTCATGATTCAATTCATGATTCATGATTCAATTCATGATTCATGATTCATGATTCAATTCATGATTCATGATTCATGATTTAATTCATGATTCATGATTTAATTCATGACTCATGATTCATGACTCATGATTCAATTCATGATTCATGATTCAATTCATGATTCATGATTCAATTCATGATTCATGATTCAATTCATGATTCAATTCATGATTCATGATTCATTATTAGAATCATGATTCATGCTTCATGATTCAATTCATGATTCCTGATTCCTGATTCCTGATTCATGATTCATGATTTATGATTCAATTCATGATTCATGATTCAATTCATGATTCAATTCATGATTCATGATTCAATTCATGATTCATGATTCATGATTCAATTCATGATTCATGATTCATGGTTCAATTCATGATTCAATTCATGATTCATGATTCATTTCATGATTCATGATTTATGATTCAATTCATGATTCATGAATCATGATTCAATTCATGATTCCAGATTCATGACTCGATTCATGATTCATGATTCATGATTCAAATTATGATTCCTGATTCAATTCATGATTCATGATTCAATTCATGATTCAATTCATGATTCCTGATTCCTGATTCATGATTCATGATTCCTGATTCATGATTCATGATTCCTGATTCATGATTCATGATTCAATTCATGATTCATGATTCAATTCATGATTCAATTCATGATTCATGATTCCATTCATGATTCATGATTCAATTCATGATTCCTGATTCCTGATTCATGATTCATGATTCAATTCATGATTCATGATTCAATTCATGATTCAATTCATGATTCATGATTCAATTCAAGATTCATGATTTAATTCATGATTCATGATTCAATTCATGATTCATGATTTAATTCACGACTCATGATTCATGATTCATGATTCAATTCATGATTCAATTCATGATTCATGATTCGATTTATGATTCATGATTCAATTCATGATTCCTGATTCCTGATTCATGATTCAGGATTCAATTCATGATTCAGGATTCAATTCATGATTCATGATTCAATTCATGATTCAATTCATGATTCATGATTCCATTCATGATTCATGATTCAATTCATGATTCCTGATTCATGATTCATGATTCAGGATTCAATTCATGATTCATGATTCAATTGAAGATTCATGATTTAATTTATGATTCATGATTCAATTCATGATTCATGATTCAATTCATGATTCATGATTCAATTCATGATTCAATTCATGCTTCATGATTCAATTCATGATTCTTGATTTAATTCATGATTCATGATTTATTATTCGATTCATGATTCATGATTCAATTCCTGATTCCTGATTCATGATTCATGATTAATGATTCAATTCATGGTTCATGATTCAATTCATGATTCATGATTCATGATTCATGATTCAATTCATGATTCATGATTCATGATTCATGATTCAATTCATGATTCATGATTCAATTCATTACTCATGATTCAATTCATGATTCATTTCATATTTCATGATTTATGATTCAATTCATGATTTATGATTTGATTCATGATTCATGATTCATGAATCATGATTCATGATTTATGATTTATGAACCATGATTCATGATTCATGATTCGATTCATGATTCATGATTCATGATTCGATTCATGATTCAATTCATGATTCATGATTCATGATTCAATTCATGATTCATGATTCATGATTCAATTCATAAATTCATGATTCATGATTCAATTAATGATTCATGATTCAAGATTCAATTCATTACTCATGATTCAATTTATGATTCATTTCATGATTCATGATTCAGGATTCATGATTCATGATTCCTGATTCATGATTCATGATTCATGATTTAATTCATGATTCATGATTCAATTCATGATTCAATTCATGATTCATGATTCTATTCATGATTCAATTCATGATTCCTGATTCATAATTCATGATTCATGATTCAATTCATGATTCCTGATTCATGATTTATGATTCAATTCATGATTCAATTCATGATTCATGATTCTATTCATGATTCAATTCATGATTCCTGATTCATGATTCATGATTCAGGATTCAATTCTTGATTCATGATTCAATTCATGATTCATGATTTAATTCATGATTCCTGATTCATGATTCATGATTCAATTCATGATTCAATTCATGATTCATGATTCATGATTCAATTCATGATTTATGATTCAATTCATGATTCATGAATCATGATTCAATTCATGATTCCAGATTCATGACTCGATTCATGATTCATGATTCAATTCATGATTCAATTCATGATTCAATTCATTATTCATGATTCAATTCATGATTCAATTAATGATTCCTGATTCATGATTCATGATTTAATTCATGTTTCATGATTCAATTCCTGATTCATGATTCAATTCATGATTCCTGATTCATGATTCATGATTCAGGATTCAATTCCTGATTCAGGATTCAATTCATGATTCATGATTCAATTCATGATTCTATTCATGATTCCATTCATGATTCATGATTCAATTCATGATTCCTGATTCCTGATTCATGATTCAGGATTCAATTCATGATTCATGATTCAATTCATGATTCAATTCATGATTCATGATTTAATTCATGATTCATGATTTAATTCATGATTCATGATTTAATTCATGACTCATGATTCATGACTCATGATTCAATTCATGATTCATGATTCAATTCATGATTCATGATTCAATTCATGATTGAATTCATGGTTCATGATTCAATTCATGATTCATGATTCATAATTCATGATTCAATTTATGATTCATGATTCATGATTCAATTCATTACTCATGATTCAATTCATGATTCATTTCATGATTCATGATTTATGATTCAATTCATGATTTATGATTCGATTCATGATTCATGATTCATGATTCATGAATCATGATTCATGATTTATGATTTATGAATCATGATTCATGATTCATGAATCATGATTTGATTCATGATTCATGATTCTATTCATGATTCAATTCATGATTCCTGATTCATGATTCATGATTCAGTATTCAATTCATGATTCAGGATTCAATTCATGATTCATGATTCAATTCATGATTCAATTCATGATTCATGATTTAATTCATGATTCCTGATTTAATTCATGATTCATGATTCATGATTCAATTCATGATTCATGATTCAATTCATGACTCAATTCATGATTCATGATTCGATTCATGATTCATGATTCAATTCATGATTTCTGATTCATGATTCATGATTCAATTCATGATTCATGATTCAATTCATGATTCAATTCATGCTTCATGATTCATGATTCATGATTCATGATTCATGATTCAATTCATGATTCAATTCATGATTCATGATTCATGATTCAATTCATGATTCATGATTCAATTCATGATACAATATATGATTCAATTCATGATTCGTGATTCAAATCATGATTCATGTTTCAATTCATGATTCAAGATTCATTATTAGAATCATGATTCAATTCATGATTCATGATTCAATTCATGATTTATGATTCATTATTAGAATCATGATTCATGATTCAATTCATGATTCCTGATTCATGATTCATGATTCAATTCATGGGTCATGATTCATGATTCAATTCATGATTCATGATTCATTATTAGAATCATGATTCATGCTTCATGATTCAATTCATGATTCCTGATTCCTGATTCATGATTCATGATTTATGATTCAATTCATGATTCATGATTCAATTCATGATTCAATTCATGATTCATGATTCAATTCATGATTCATGATTCAATTCATGGGTCATGATTCATGATTCAATTCATGATTCATGATTCATTATTAGAATCATGATTCATGCTTCATGATTCAATTCATGATTCCTGATTCCTGATTCATGATTCATGATTTATGATTCAATTCATGATTCATGATTCAATTCATGATTCAATTCATGATTCATGATTCAATTCATGATTCATGATTCATGATTCAATTCATAAATTCATGATTCATGATTCAATTAATGATTCATGATTCAAGATTCAATTCATTACTCATGATTCAATTTATGATTCATTTCATGATTCATGATTCAGGATTCATGATTCATGATTCCTGATTCATGATTCATGATTCATGATTTAATTCATGATTCATGATTCAATTCATGATTCAATTCATGATTCATGATTCTATTCATGATTCAATTCATGATTCCTGATTCGTAATTCATGATTCATGATTCAATTCATGATTCCTGATTCATGATTCATGATTCAATTCATGATTCAATTCATGATTCATGATTCTATTCATGATTCAATTCATGATTCCTGATTCATGATTCATGATTCAGGATTCAATTCTTGATTCATGATTCAATTCATGATTCATGATTTAATTCATGATTCCTGATTCCTGATTCATGATTCAATTCATGATTCAATTCATGATTCATGATTCATGATTCAATTCATGATTTATGATTCAATTCATGATTCATGAATCATGATTCAATTCATGATTCCAGATTCATGACTCGATTCATGATTCATGATTCAATTCATGATTCAATTCATGATTCAATTCATTATTCATGATTCAATTCATGATTCAATTAATGATTCCTGATTCATGATTCATGATTTAATTCATGTTTCATGATTCAATTCATGATTCATTCATGATTCATGATTCAATTCATGATTCATGATTTAATTCATGATTCATGATTCATTATTCGATTCATGATTCATGATTCAATTCATGATTCATGATTCATGATTCATGATTCAATTCATGATTCATGATTCAATTCATGATTCAATTCATGATTCCTGATTCATGATTCCTTATTCATGATTCCTGATTCATGATTCCTGATTCCTTTCATGATTCATA
>NW_027448152.1:0-70574 GCF_038048845.1 Mixophyes fleayi | reverse complement strand
TCAATTCATGATTCATGATTCAATTCATGATTCATGATTCATGATTCAATTCATGATTCATGATTCAATTAATGATTCATGATTCATGATTCAATTCATGATTCATGATTCGATTAATGATTCATGATTCAATTCATGATTCATGTATTGATTCATAATTTATGATTCAATTCATGATTCATGATTTATGATTCAATTCATGATTCAATTCATTATTCATGATTCGATTCGTGATTCATGGTTTATCATTCATGATTCAATTCATGATTCATGATTCAATTCATGATTCAATTCATGATTCATGATTCAATTCATGATTCATGATTCATGATTCCACTAATGATCATGATTCAATTTATGATTCATGATTCATGATTCGACTAATGATTCATGATTCAATTTATGATTCATGATTCATGATTCGACTAATGATTCATGATTTAATTCATGATTCATGATTCAATTCATTATTCATGATTCGATTCGTGACTCAAGATTCAATTCATGATTCATTCATAATTCATGATACATGATTCAATTCATGATTCATGATTCATGATTTAATTCATGATTCATGATTCATGATTCAATTCATGATTTGTGATTCATGATTCAATTCATGATTCTTGATTCGATTCATGATTCATAATTTGATTCATGATTCATGATTCAATTCATGATTCATGATTCATGATTCAATTCATCATTCATTATTCTATTCATGATTCATGATTCGATTCATGATTCGATTCATGATTCAAGATTCATGATTCAAGATTCATGATTCAATTCATGATTCATGATTCAATTTATGATTCATGATTCAATTTATGATTCATGATTCAATTTATGATTCATGATTCAATTCATGATTCATGATTCAATTCATGATTCATGATTCAATTCATGATTCATGATTCAATTCATGATTTGTTATTCATGATTCAATTCATGATTCATGATTCATGATTCCACTAATGATTCATGATTCAATTTATGATTCATGATTCGACTAATGATTCATGATTCAATTTATGATTCATGATTCAATTTATGATTCATGATTCATGATTCGACTAATGATTCATGATTTAATTCATGATTCATGATTCATGATTCAATTCATGATTCATGATTCATGATTCATTTCATGATTCATGATTCATGATTCAATTCATGATTCATGATTCAATTAATGATTCATGTTTCATGATTCATGATTCAATTCATGATTCGATTAATGATTCATGATTCAATTCATGATTCATGATTCATGTATTGATTCATAATTTATGATTCAATTCACGATTCATGATTCAAATCATGATTCAATTCATTATTCATGATTCGATTCGTGGCTCAAGATTCAATTCATGATTCATGATTCCTTCATAATTCATGATTCATGATTCAATTCATGATTCATGATTCATGATTCAATTCATGATTCATGATTCATGATTCAATTCATGATTCATGATTCATGATGCAATTCATGATTTGTGATTCATGATTCAATTGATGATTCTTGATTCGATTCATGATTCATAATATGATTCATGATTCATGATTCAATTCATGATTCATGATTCAATTCATCATTCATTATTCTATTCATGATTCAAGATTCAATTCATGATTCATGATTCGATTCATGATTTAAGATTCATGATTCAATTCATGATTTATGATTCATGATTCAACTCATGATTCATGATTCAATTCATGATTCATGATTCAATTCATAATTCATGGTTCATGATTCATGATTCAAATCATGATTCATGATACAAATCATGATTCATGATACAATTCATGATTCATGATTCAATTCATGATTCATGATTCGATTAATGATTCATGATTCAATTTATGATTCATGATTCATGATTCGACTAATGATTCATGATTCAATTTATGATTCATGATTCATGATTCGACTAATGATTCATGATTCAATTCATGATTCATGATTCATGATTAATTTCATAATTCATGATTCACGATTCATTTCATATTTCATAATTCATGATTCATGATTCATGATTCAAGATTCATGATTCAATTCATGATTCATGATTCGATTCATGATTCATGATTCGATTAATGATTCATGATTCAATTCATGATTCATGATTCATGATTCCACTAATGATTCATGATTCAATTTATGATTCATGATTCGACTAATGATTCATGATTCAATTTATGATTTATGATTCATGATTCGACTAATGATTCATAATTTAATACATGATTCATGATTCATGATTCAATTCATGATTCATGATTCATGATTCATTTCATGATTCATGATTCATGATTCAATTCATGATTCATGATTCAATTAATGATTCATGTTTCATGATTCATGATTCAATTCATGTTTCATGATTCGATTAATGATTCATGATTCAATTCATGATTCATGATTCATGTATTGATTCATAATTTATGATTCAATTCACGATTCATGATTCAAATCATGATTCAATTCATGATTCATGATTCCTTCATAATTCATGATTCAATTCATGATTCATGATTCATGATTCATGATTCATGATTCAATTCATGATTCATGATTCAATTCATGATTCATGATTCATGATTCGATTCATGATTCATGATGCAATTCATGATTTGTGATTCATGATTCAATTGATGATTCTTGATTCGATTCATGATTCATAATATGATTCATGATTCATCATTCAATTCATGTTTCATGATTCAATTCATCATTCATTATTCTATTCATGATTCAAGATTCAATTCATGATTCATGATTCGATTCATGATTTAAGATTCATGATTCAATTCATGATTCATGATTCGACTAATGATTCATGATTCAATTTATGATTCATGATTCATGATTCGACTAATGATTCATGATTCAATTCATGATTCATGATTCATGATTCATTTCATAATTCATGATTCACAATTCATTTCATAATTCATGATTCACGATTCATTTCATAATTCATGATTCATGATTCATGATTCAAGATTCATGATTCAATTCATGATTCATGATTCAATTAATGATTCATGATTCATGATTCATGATTCAATTCATGATTCATGATTCGATTAATGATTCATGATTCGATTCATGATTCATGATTCGATTAATGATTCATGATTCAATTCATGATTCATGATTCATGTATTGATTCATAATTTATGATTCAATTCATGATTCATGATTCATGATTTATGATTCAATCATGATTCATGATTCAAGATTCATGATTCAATTCATGATTCATGATTAAATTCATGATTTGTGATTCATGATTTAATTGATGATTCTTGATTTGATTCATGATTCATAATATGATTCATGATTCAAGATTCAATTCATGATTCATGATTCGATTCATGATTCAAGATTCATGATTCAATTCATGATTTATGATTCATGATTCGACTCATGATTCATGATTCAATACATGATTCATGATTCAATTCATTATTCATGGTTCATGATTCATGATTCAATTCATGATTCATGATACAATTCATGATTCATGATTCAATTCATGATTCATGATTCATGATTCAATTCATTATTCATGGTTCATGATTCATGATTCAATTCATGATTCATGATTCGATTCATGATTCAAGATTCATGATTCAATTCATGATTTATGATTCATGATTCGACTCATGATTCATGATTCAATTCATGATTCATGATTCATGATTCAATTCATTATTCATGGTTCATGATTCATGATTCATAATTCATGTTTCGATTCATGATTCAATTTATGATTCGATTCATGATTCACGATTCATTTCATGATTCATGATTCAATTCATGATTCATGATTCATGATTCAATTCATGATTCATGATTCGATTAATGATTCATGATTCAATTCATGATTCAATTCATGATTCATGATTCATTCATGATTCGATTCATGATTCATGATTCGATTTATGATTCATGATTCGATTCATGATTCAATTCATGATTCATAAATCATGATTTAATTCATGATTCATGATTTAATTCTTGATTCATAATTCATGTTTCGATTCATGATTCAATTTATGATTCATGATTCGACTAATGATTCATGATTCAATTTATGATTCATGATTCAATTTATGATTCATGATTCATGATTCGACTAATGATTCATGATTTAATTCATGATTCATGATTCATGATTCAATTCATGATTCATGATTCATGATTCATTTCATGATTCATGATTCATGATTCAATTCATGATTCATGATTCAATTAATGATTCATGTTTCATGATTCATGATTCAATTCATGATTCGATTAATGATTCATGATTCAATTCATGATTCATGATTCATGTATTGATTCATAATTTATGATTCAATTCACGATTCATGATTCAAATCATGATTCAATTCATTATTCATGATTCGATTCGTGGCTCAAGATTCAATTCATGATTCATGATTCCTTCATAATTCATGATTCATGATTCAATTCATGATTCATGATTCATGATTCAATTCATGATTCATGATTCATGATTCAATTCATGATTCATGATTCATGATGCAATTCATGATTTGTGATTCATGATTCAATTGATGATTCTTGATTCGATTCATGATTCATAATATGATTCATGATTCATGATTCAATTCATGATTCATGATTCAATTCATCATTCATTATTCTATTCATGATTCAAGATTCAATTCATGATTCATGATTCGATTCATGATTTAAGATTCATGATTCAATTCATGATTTATGATTCATGATTCAACTCATGATTCATGATTCAATTCATGATTCATGATTCAATTCATAATTCATGGTTCATGATTCATGATTCAAATCATGATTCATGATACAAATCATGATTCATGATACAATTCATGATTCATGATTCAATTCATGATTCATGATTCAATTCATGATTCATGATTCGATTAATGATTCATGATTCAATTTATGATTCATGATTCATGATTCGACTAATGATTCATGATTCAATTTATGATTCATGATTCATGATTCGACTAATGATTCATGATTCAATTCATGATTCATGATTCATGATTAATTTCATAATTCATAATTCACGATTCATTTCATAATTCATGATTCACGATTCATTTCATAATTCATGATTCATGATTCATGATTCAATTTATGATTCATGATTCATGATTCGACTAATGATTCATGATTTAATACATGATTCATGATTCATGATTCAATTCATGATTCATGATTCATGATTCATTTCATGATTCATGATTCACGATTCATTTCATAATTCATGATTCATGATTCATGATTCAAGATTCATGATTCAATTCATGATTCATGATTCAATTAATGATTCATGATCATGATTCATGATTCAATTCATGATTCATGATTCGATTAATGATTCATGATTCGATTCATGATTCATGATTCGATTAATGATTCATGATTCAATTCATGATTCATGATTCATGTATTGATTCATAATTTATGATTCAATTCATGATTCATGATTCATGATTTATGATTCAATTCATGATTCATGATTCGATTCGTGGCTCAAGATTCAATTCATGATTCATTCATAATTCATGATTCATGATTCAATTCATGATTCATGATTCAAGATTCATGATTCAATCATGATTCATGATTAAATTCATGATTTGTGATTCATGATTTAATTGATGATTCTTGATTTGATTCATGATTCATAATATGATTCATGATTCAAGATTCAATTCATGATTCATGATTCGATTCATGATTCAAGATTCATGATTCAATTCATGATTTATGATTCATGATTCGACTCATGATTCATGATGCAATTCATGATTCATGATTCAATTCATTATTCATGGTTCATGATTCATGATTCAATTCATGATTCATGATACAATTCATGATTCATGATTCAATTCATGATTCATGATTCATGATTCAATTCATTATTCATGGTTCATGATTCATGATTCAATTCATGATTCATGATTCGATTCATGATTCAAGATTCATGATTCAATTCATGATTTATGATTCATGATTCGACTCATGATTCATGATTCAATTCATGATTCATGATTCATGATTCAATTCATTATTCATGGTTCATGATTCATGATTCATAATTCATGTTTCGATTCATGATTCAATTTATGATTCGATTCATGATTCACGATTCATTTCATGATTCATGATTCATGATTCAATTCATGATTCATGATTCAATTCATGATTCATGATTCAATTCATGATTCATGATTCATGATTCAATTCATGATTCATGATTCGATTAATGATTCATGATTCATTCATGATTCGATTCATGATTCATGATTCGATTTATGATTCATGATTCGATTCATGATTCAATTCATGATTCATAAATCATGATTTAATTCATGATTCATGATTTAATTCTTGATTCATAATTCATGTTTCGATTCATGATTCAATTTATGATTCATGATTCAACTAATGATTCATGATTCAATTTATGATTCATGATTCAATTTATGATTCATGATTCATGATTCGACTAATGATTCATGATTTGATTCATGATTCAATTCATGATTCATGATTCATGATTCATTTCATGATTCATGATTCATGATTCAATTCATGATTCATGATTCATGATTCAATTCATGATTCATGATTCAATTAATTATTCATGTTTCATGATTCATGATTCAATTCATGATTTGATTAATGATTCATGATTCAATTCATGATTCATGATTCATGTATTGATTCATAATTTATGATTCAATTCACGATTCATGATTCAAATCATGATTCAATTCATTATTCATGATTCGATTCGTGGCTCAAGATTCAATTCATGATTCATGATTCCTTCATAATTCATGATTCATGATTCAATTCATGATTCATGATTCATGATTCAATTCATGATTCATGATTCATGATTCAATTCATGATTCATGATTCATGATGCAATTCATGATTTGTGATTTATGATTCAATTGATGATTCTTGATTCGATTCATGATTCATAATATGATTCATGATTCATGATTCAATTCATGATTCATGATTCAATTCATCATTCATTATTCTATTCATGATTCAAGATTCAATTCATGATTCATGATTCGATTCATGATTTAAGATTCATGATTCAATTCATGATTTATGATTCATGATTCAACTCATGATTCATGATTCAATTCATGATTCATGATTCAATTCATAATTCATGGTTCATGATTCATGATTCAAATCATGATTCATGATACAAATCATGATTCATGATACAATTCATGATTCATGATTCAATTCATGATTCATGATTCGATTCATGATTCAAAATTCATGATTCAATTCATGATTTATGATTCATGATTCGATTCATGATTCAATTCATGATTCATTGTTCATGATTCATGATTCAATTCATGATTCATGATTTAATTCATGACTCAATTCATGATTGAATTCATGATTCATGATTGAATTCATGATTTTTGATTCATGATTCAATTCATGATTCATGATTCATGATTTAATTAATGATTCATGATTCAATTTATGATTCATGATTCATGATTCGACTAATGATTTATGATTCAATTTATGATTCATGATTCATGATTCGACTAATGATTCATGATTCAATTCATGATTCGATTAATGATTCATGATTCAATTTATGATTCATGATTCATGATTCGACTAATGATTCATGATTCAATCCATGATTCATGATTCATGATTTAATTCATGATTCATGATTCGATTAATGATTCATGATTCAATTTATGATTCATAAATTCATGATTCGACTAATGATTCATGATTCATTTTATGATTCATGATTCATGATTCGACTAATGATTCTTGACTCAATTCATGATTCATGATTCAATTCATGATTCATGATTCAATTCATGATTTTTGATTCATGATTCAATTCATGATTCATGATTCATGATTCAATTAATGATTCATGATTCAATTAATGATTCATGATTCAATTTATGATTCATGATTCATGATTCGACTAATGATTTATGATTCAATTTATGATTCATGATTCATGACTTATGATTCATGATTCGACTCATTATTCATGATTCGTCTCATGATTCATGATTCGACTCATGATTCATGATTCGATTCATGACTCAATTCATGATTCATGATTCAATTCATGATTCATGATTGAATTCATGATTTTTGATTCATGATTCAATTCATGATTCATGATTGAATTCATGATTTTTGATTCATGATTCAATTAATGATTCATGACTCAATTAATGATTCATGATTCAATTAATGATTCATGATTCAATTTATGATTCATGATTCATGATTCGACTAATGATTTATGATTCAATTTATGATTCATGATTCATGATTCGACTAATGATTCATGATTCAATTCATGATTCATGATTCGATTAATGATTCATGATTCAATTTATGATTCATGATTCGACTAATGATTCATGATTCAATCCATGATTCATGATTCATGATTTAATTCATGATTCATGATTCGATTAATGATTCATGATTCAATTCATGATTCATGTATTGATACATAATTTATGATTCAATTCATGATTCATGATTCGACTCATGATTCATGATTCGACTCATGATTCATGATTCAATTCATGATTCATGGTTCATCATTCATGATTCAATTCATGATTCATGATTCAATTCACTATTCATGATTCGATTCGTAACTCAAGATTCAATTCATGATTCAATTCATGATTCAATTCATGATTCATGATTCATTCATGATTCGATTCATGATTCATGATTCGATTTATGATTCATGATTCGATTCATGATTCAATTCATGATTCATAAATCATGATTTAATTCATGATTCATGATTTAATTCTTGATTCATAATTCATGTTTCGATTCATGATTCAATTTATGATTCGATTCATGATTCACGATTCAATTCATGATTCATGATTCGATTCATGTTTTATGATTCAATTCATGTTTCATGATTCATGATTCAAATCATGATTCATGATTCATGATTCATTTCATGATTCATTTTCATGATTCATGATTCAATTTATGATTCGATTCATGATTCATGATTCGATTCATGTTTTATGATTCAATTCATGTTTTATGATTCAATTCATGATTCATGATCCGATTTATGATTCATGATTCATGATTCAATTCATGATTCAATTCATGATTCAATTTATGATTCAATTCATTATTTATGATTCTTGATTCAATTCCTGATTCATGATTCAATTCATGATTTTTGATTCATGATTCATGATTCAATTCATGATTCATGATTAATGATTCAATTCATGATTTGTGATTCATGATTCAATTCATGATTCTTGATTCGATTCATAATTCATAATATGATTCATGATTCGAATCATGATTCATGATTCAATTCATGATTCATGATTCATGATTCATGATTCAATTCATCATTCATTATTCTATTCATGATTCAATTCATGATTCATGATTCGATTCATGATTCAAGATTCATGATTCAATTCATGATTTATGATTCATGATTCGACTCATGATTCATGATTCAATTCATGATTCAATTCATGATTCATGATTCAATTCATGATTCATGATTCAATTCATGATTCATGATTCATGATTCAATTCATGATTCATGATTCAATTCATGATTCATGATTCGATTAATGATTCATGATTCAATTTATGATTCAAGATTCATGATTCAACTAATGATTCATGATTTATGATTCATGATTCATGATTCAATTCATGATTCATGATTCATGATTCAATTCATGATTCATGATTCATGATTCAATTCATGATTCATGATTCAATTCATGATTCATGATTCATGATTCAATTCATGATTCAATTAATGATTCATGATTCATGATTCAATTCATGATTCATGATTCGATTAATGATTCATGATTCAATTCATGATTCATGTATTGATTCATAATTTATGATTCAATTCATGATTCATGATTCATGATTTATGATTCAATTCATGATTCAATTCATTATTCATGATTCGATTCGTGATTCATGGTTCATCATTCATGATTCAATTCATGATTCATGATTCAATTCATGATTCAATTCATGATTCATGATTCAATTCATGATTCAATTCATGATTCATGATTCATGATTCCACTAATGATTCATGATTCAATTTATGATTCATGATTCATGATTCGACTAATGATTCATGATTCAATTTATGATTCATGATTCATGATTCGACTAATGATTCATGATTTAATTCATGATTCATGATTCAATTCATTATTCATGATTCGATTCGTGACTCAAGATTCAATTCATGATTCATTCATAATTCATGATACATGATTCAATTCATGATTCATGATTCATGATTTAATTCATGATTCATGATTCATGATTCAATTCATGATTCATGATTCATGATTCAATTCATGATTTGTGATTCATGATTCAATTCATGATTCTTGATTCGATTCATGATTCATAATTTGATTCATGATTCATGATTCAATTCATGATTCATGATTCATGATTCAATTCATCATTCATTATTCTATTCATGATTCATGATTCGATTCATGATTCGATTCATGATTCAAGATTCATGATTCAAGATTCATGATTCAATTCATGATTCATGATTCAATTTATGATTCATGATTCAATTTATGATTCATGATTCAATTCATGATTCATGGTTCATCATTCATGATTCAATTCATGATTCATGATTCAATTCATGATTCATGATTCAATTCATGATTCATGATTCAATTCATGATTTGTTATTCATGATTCAATTCATGATTCATGATTCATGATTCCACTAATGATTCATGATTCAATTTATGATTCATGATTCGACTAATGATTCATGATTCAATTTATGATTCATGATTCAATTTATGATTCATGATTCATGATTCGACTAATGATTCATGATTTAATTCATGATTCATGATTCATGATTCAATTCATGATTCATGATTCATGATTCATTTCATGATTCATGATTCATGATTCAATTCATGATTCATGATTCAATTAATGATTCATGTTTCATGATTCATGATTCAATTCATGATTCGATTAATGATTCATGATTCAATTCATGATTCATGATTCATGTATTGATTCATAATTTATGATTCAATTCACGATTCATGATTCAAATCATGATTCAATTCATTATTCATGATTCGATTCGTGGCTCAAGATTCAATTCATGATTCATGATTCCTTCATAATTCATGATTCATGATTCAATTCATGATTCATGATTCATGATTCAATTCATGATTCATGATTCATGATTCAATTCATGATTCATGATTCATGATTCAATTCATGATTCATGATTCAATTCATGATTCATGATTCATGATTCAATTCATGATTCATGATTCAATTAATGATTCATGATTCATGATTCAATTCATGATTCATGATTCGATTAATGATTCATGATTCAATTCATGATTCATGTATTGATTCATAATTTATGATTCAATTCATGATTCATGATTTATGATTCAATTGATTCAATTCATTATTCATGATTCGATTCGTGATTCATGGTTCATCATTCATGATTCAATTCATGATTCATGATTCAATTCATGATTCAATTCATGATTCATGATTCAATTCATGATTCATGATTCATGATTCCACTAATGATTCATGATTCAATTTATGATTCATGATTCATGATTCGACTAATGATTCATGATTCAATTTATGATTCATGATTCATGATTCGACTAATGATTCATGATTTAATTCATGATTCATGATTCAATTCATTATTCATGATTCGATTCGTGACTCAAGATTCAATTCATGATTCATTCATAATTCATGATACATGATTCAATTCATGATTCATGATTCATGATTTAATTCATGATTCATGATTCATGATTCAATTCATGATTTGTGATTCATGATTCAATTCATGATTCTTGATTCGATTCATGATTCATAATTTGATTCATGATTCATGATTCAATTCATGATTCATGATTCATGATTCAATTCATCATTCATTATTCTATTCATGATTCATGATTCGATTCATGATTCGATTCATGATTCAAGATTCATGATTCAAGATTCATGATTCAATTCATGATTCATGATTCAATTTATGATTCATGATTCAATTTATGATTCATGATTCAATTCATGATTCATGGTTCATCATTCATGATTCAATTCATGATTCATGATTCAATTCATGATTCATGATTCAATTCATGATTCATGATTCAATTCATGATTCATGATTCAATTCATGATTTGTTATTCATGATTCAATTCATGATTCATGGTTCATCATTCATGATTCAATTCATGATTCATGATTCCACTAATGATTCATGATTCAATTTATGATTCATGATTCGACTAATGATTCATGATTCAATTTATGATTCATGATTCAATTTATGATTCATGATTCATGATTCGACTAATGATTCATGATTTAATTCATGATTCATGATTCATGATTCAATTCATGATTCATGATTCATGATTCATTTCATGATTCATGATTCATGATTCAATTCATGATTCATGATTCAATTAATGATTCATGTTTCATGATTCATGATTCAATTCATGATTCGATTAATGATTCATGATTCAATTCATGATTCATGATTCATGTATTGATTCATAATTTATGATTCAATTCACGATTCATGATTCAAATCATGATTCAATTCATTATTCATGATTCGATTCGTGGCTCAAGATTCAATTCATGATTCATGATTCCTTCATAATTCATGATTCATGATTCAATTCATGATTCATGATTCATGATTCAATTCATGATTCATGATTCATGATTCAATTCATGATTCATGATTCATGATGCAATTCATGATTTGTGATTCATGATTCAATTGATGATTCTTGATTCGATTCATGATTCATAATATGATTCATGATTCATGATTCAATTCATGATTCATGATTCAATTCATCATTCATTATTCTATTCATGATTCAAGATTCAATTCATGATTCATGATTCGATTCATGATTTAAGATTCATGATTCATGATTCAACTCATGATTCATGATTCAATTCATGATTCATGATTCAATTCATAATTCATGGTTCATGATTCATGATTCAAATCATGATTCATGATACAAATCATGATTCATGATACAATTCATGATTCATGATTCAATTCATGATTCATGATTCGATTAATGATTCATGATTCAATTTATGATTCATGATTCATGATTCGACTAATGATTCATGATTCAATTTATGATTCATGATTCATGATTCGACTAATGATTCATGATTCAATTCATGATTCATGATTCATGATTAATTTCATAATTCATGATTCACGATTCATTTCATATTTCATAATTCATGATTCATGATTCATGATTCAAGATTCATGATTCAATTCATGATTCATGATTCGATTCATGATTCATGATTCGATTAATGATTCATGATTCAATTCATGATTCATGATTCATGATTCCACTAATGATTCATGATTCAATTTATGATTCATGATTCGACTAATGATTCATGATTCAATTTATGATTTATGATTCATGATTCGACTAATGATTCATGATTTAATACATGATTCATGATTCATGATTCAATTCATGATTCATGATTCATGATTCATTTCATGATTCATGATTCATGATTCAATTCATGATTCATGATTCAATTAATGATTCATGTTTCATGATTCATGATTCAATTCATGATTCATGATTCGATTAATGATTCATGATTCAATTCATGATTCATGATTCATGTATTGATTCATAATTTATGATTCAATTCACGATTCATGATTCAAATCATGATTCAATTCATGATTCATGATTCCTTCATAATTCATGATTCATGATTCAATTCATGATTCATGATTCATGATTCAATTCATGATTCATGATTCAATTCATGATTCATGATTCAATTCATGATTCATGATTCATGATGCAATTCATGATTTGTGATTCATGATTCAATTGATGATTCTTGATTCGATTCATGATTCATAATATGATTCATGATTCATCATTCAATTCATGTTTCATGATTCAATTTATCATTCATTATTCTATTCATGATTAAAGATTCAATTCATGATTCATGATTCGATTCATGATTTAAGATTCATGATTCAATTCATGATTCATGATTCGACTAATGATTCATGATTCAATTTATGATTCATGATTCATGATTCGACTAATGATTCATGATTCAATTCATGATTCATGATTCATGATTCATTTCATAATTCATGATTCACAATTCATTTCATAATTCATGATTCACGATTCATTTCATAATTCATGATTCATGATTCATGATTCAAGATTCATGATTCAATTCATGATTCATGATTCAATTAATGATTCATGATTCATGATTCATGATTCAATTCATGATTCATGATTCGATTAATGATTCATGATTCGATTCATGATTCATGATTCGATTAATGATTCATGATTCAATTCATGATTCATGATTCATGTATTGATTCATAATTTATGATTCAATTCATGATTCATGATTCATGATTTATGATTCAATTCATGATTCATGATTCGATTCGTGGCTCAAGATTCAATTCATGATTCATTCATAATTCATGATTCATGATTCAATTCATGATTCATGATTCAAGATTCATGATTCAATTCATGATTCATGATTAAATTCATGATTTGTGATTCATGATTTAATTGATGATTCTTGATTTGATTCATGATTCATAATATGATTCATGATTCAAGATTCAATTCATGATTCATGATTCGATTCATGATTCAAGATTCATGATTCAATTCATGATTTATGATTCATGATTCGACTCATGATTCATGATTCAATTCATGATTCATGATTCATGATTCAATTCATTATTCATGGTTCATGATTCATGATTCAATTCATGATTCATGATACAATTCATGATTCATGATTCAATTCATGATTCATGATTCAATTCATGATTCATGATTCATGATTCAATTCATTATTCATGATTCAATTCATGATTCATGATTCGATTCATGATTCAAGATTCATGATTCAATTCATGATTTATGATTCATGATTCGACTCATGATTCATGATTCAATTCATGATTCATGATTCATGATTCAATTCATTATTCATGGTTCATGATTCATGATTCATAATTCATGTTTCGGTTCATGATTCAATTTATGATTCGATTCATGATTCACGATTCATTTCATGATTCATGATTCATGATTCAATTCATGATTCATGATTCAATTCATGATTCATGATTCAATTCATGATTCAATTCATGATTCATGATTCGATTAATGATTCATGATTCAATTCATGATTCAATTCATGATTCGATTTATGATTCATGATTCATTCATGATTCGATTCATGATTCATGATTCGATTTATGATTCATGATTCGATTCATGATTCAATTCATGATTCATAAATCATGATTTAATTCATGATTCATGATTTAATTCTTGATTCATAATTCATGTTTCGATTCATGATTCAATTTATGATTCATGATTCGACTAATGATTCATGATTCAATTTATGATTCATGATTCAATTTATGATTCATGATTCATGATTCGACTAATGATTCATGATTTAATTCATGATTCATGATTCATGATTCAATTCATGATTCATGATTCATGATTCATTTCATGATTCATGATTCATGATTCAATTCATGATTCATGATTCAATTAATGATTCATGTTTCATGATTCATGATTCAATTCATGATTCGATTAATGATTCATGATTCAATTCATGATTCATGATTCATGTATTGATTCATAATTTATGATTCAATTCACGATTCATGATTCAAATCATGATTCAATTCATTATTCATGATTTGATTCGTGGCTCAAGATTCAATTCATGATTCATGATTCCTTCATAATTCATGATTCATGATTCAATTCATGATTCATGATTCATGATTCAATTCATGATTCATGATTCATGATTCAATTCATGATTCATGATTCATGATGCAATTCATGATTTGTGATTCATGATTCAATTGATGATTCTTGATTCGATTCATGATTCATAATATGATTCATGATTCATGATTCAATTCATGATTCATGATTCAATTCATCATTCATTATTCTATTCATGATTCAAGATTCAATTCATGATTCATGATTCGATTCATGATTTAAGATTCATGATTCAATTCATGATTTATGATTCATGATTCAACTCATGATTCATGATTCAATTCATGATTCATGATTCAATTCATAATTCATGGTTCATGATTCATGATTCAAATCATGATTCATGATACAAATCATGATTCATGATACAATTCATGATTCATGATTCAATTCATGATTCATGATTCGATTAATGATTCATGATTCAATTTATGATTCATGATTCATGATTCGACTAATGATTCATGATTCAATTTATGATTCATGATTCATGATTCGACTAATGATTCATGATTCAATTCATGATTCATGATTCATGATTAATTTCATAATTCATAATTCACGATTCATTTCATAATTCATGATTCACGATTCATTTCATAATTCATGATTCATGATTCATGATTCAAGATTCATGATTCAATTCATGATTCATGATTCGATTCATGATTCATGATTCGATTAATGATTCATGATTCAATTCATGATTCATGATTCATGATTCCACTAATGATTCATGATTCAATTTATGATTCATGATTCGACTAATGATTCATGATTCAATTTATGATTCATGATTCATGATTCGACTAATGATTCATGATTTAATACATGATTCATGATTCATGATTCAATTCATGATTCATGATTCATGATTCATTTCATGATTCATGATTCATGATTCAATTCATGATTCATGATTCAATTAATGATTCATGTTTCATGATTCATGATTCAATTCATGATTCATGATTCGATTAATGATTCATGATTCAATTCATGATTCATGATTCATGTATTGATTCATAATTTATGATTCAATTCACGATTCATGATTCAATTCATGATTCATGATTCCTTCATAATTCATGATTCATGATTCAATTCATGATTCATGATTCATGATTCAATTCATGATTCATGATTCATGATTCAATTCATGATTCATGATTCATGATTCAATTCATGATTCATGATTCATGATGCAATTCATGATTTGTGATTCATGATTCAATTGATGATTCTTGATTCGATTCATGATTCATAATATGATTCATGATTCATCATTCAATTCATGTTTCATGATTCAATTCATCATTCATTATTCTATTCATGATTCAAGATTCAATTCATGATTCATGATTCGATTCATGATTTAAGATTCATGATTCAATTCATGATTCATGATCCGACTAATGATTCATGATTCAATTTATGATTCATGATTCATGATTCGACTAATGATTCATGATTCAATTCATGATTCATGATTCATGATTCATTTCATAATTCATGATTCACAATTCATTTCATAATTCATGATTCACGATTCATTTCATAATTCATGATTCATGATTCATGATTCAAGATTCATGATTCAATTCATGATTCATGATTCAATTAATGATTCATGATTCAATTCATGATTCATGATTCGATTAATGATTCATGATTCGATTCATGATTCATGATTCGATTAATGATTCATGATTCAATTCATGATTCATGATTCATGTATTGATTCATAATTTATGATTCAATTCATGATTCATGATTCATGATTTATGATTCAATTCATGATTCATGATTCGATTCGTGGCTCAAGATTCAATTCATGATTCATTCATAATTCATGATTCATGATTCAATTCATGATTCATGATTCAAGATTCATGATTCAATTCATGATTCATGATTAAATTCATGATTTGTGATTCATGATTTAATTGATGATTCTTGATTTGATTCATGATTCATAATATGATTCATGATTCATGATTCAATTCATGATTCATGATTCAATTCATCATTCATTATTCTAGTCATGATTCAAGATTCAATTCATGATTCATGATTCGATTCATGATTCAAGATTCATGATTCAATTCATGATTTATGATTCATGATTCGACTCATGATTCATGATTCAATTCATGATTCATGATTCATGATTCAATTCATTATTCATGGTTCATGATTCATGATTCAATTCATGATTCATGATACAATTCATGATTCATGATTCAATTCATGATTCATGATTCATGATTCAATTCATTATTCATGGTTCATGATTCATGATTCAATTCATGATTCATGATTCGATTCATGATTCAAGATTCATGATTCAATTCATGATTTATGATTCATGATTCGACTCATGATTCATGATTCAATTCATGATTCATGATTCATGATTCAATTCATTATTCATGGTTCATGATTCATGATTCATAATTCATGTTTCGATTCATGATTCAATTTATGATTCGATTCATGATTCACGATTCATTTCATGATTCATGATTCATGATTCAATTCATGATTCATGATTCAATTCATGATTCATGATTCAATTCATGATTCATGATTCATGATTCAATTCATGATTCATGATTCGATTAATGATTCATGATTCAATTCATGATTCAATTCATGATTCAATTCATGATTCATTCATGATTCGATTCATGATTCATGATTCGATTTATGATTCATGATTCGATTCATGATTCAATTCATGATTCATAAATCATGATTTAATTCATGATTCATGATTTAATTCTTGATTCATAATTCATGTTTCGATTCATGATTCAATTTATGATTCGATTCATGATTCACGATTCAATTCATGATTCATGATTCGATTCATGTTTTATGATTCAATTCATGTTTCATGATTCATGATTCATTTTCATGATTCATGATTCATGATTCAATTTATGATTCGATTCATGTTTTATGATTCAATTCATGTTTTATGATTCAATTCATGATTCATGATCCGATTTATGATCATGATTCAATTCATGATTCAATTCATGATTCAATTTATGATTCAATTCATTATTTATGATTCTTGATTCAATTCCTGATTCATGATTCAATTCATGATTTTTGATTCATGATTCATGATTCAATTCATGATTCATGATTAATGATTCAATTCATGATTTGTGATTCATGATTCACATCATGATTCATGATTCAATTCATGATTCATGATTCAATTAATGATTCATGATTCGACTAATGATTCATGATTTAATTTATGATTCATGATTCGACTAATGATTCATGATTCGATTCATGATTCATGATTTAATTCATGATTCATGATTCATTTCATAATTCATGAGTCATGATTCATGATTTATGATTCAATTTATGATTCATGATTCAATTAATGATTCATGATTCATGATTCAATTCATGATTCATGATTTGATTAATGATTCATGATTCAATTCATTATTCATGATTCATCTATTGATTCATAATTTATGATTCAATTCATGATTCATGATTCTTGATTTATGATTCAATTCATGATTCATGATTCACATCATGATTCAAGATTCATGATTCAATTCATGACTTATGATTCATGATTCGACTCATGATTCATGATTCAATTCATGATTCATGATTCAATTCATGATTCAATTTATGATTCATGATTCATGATTCAATTCATCATTCATTATTCTATTCATGATTCATAATTCAATTCATGATTCATGATTCGATTCATGATTCAAAATTCATGATTCAATTCATGATTTATGATTCATGATTCGACTCATGATTCATGATTCGATTCATGATTCATGATTCAATTCATGATTCATTGTTCATGATTCATGATTCAATTCATAATTCATGATTTAATTCATGACTCAATTCATGATTCAATTCATGATTCATGATTGAATTCATGATTTTTGATTCATGATTCAATTCATGATTCATGATTCATGATTTAATTAATGATTCAATTAATGATTCATGATTCAATTTATGATTCATGATTCATGATTCGACTAATGATTTATGATTCAATTTATGATTCATGATTCATGATTCGACTAATGATTCATGATTCAATTCATGATTCATGATTCGATTAATGATTCATGATTCAATTTATGATTCATGATTCATGATTCGACTAATGATTCATGATTCAATCCATGATTCATGATTCATGATTTAATTCATGATTCATGATTCGATTAATGATTCATGATTCAATTTATGATTCATAAATTCATGATTCGACTAATGATTCATGATTCATTTATGATTCATGATTCATGATTCGACTAATGATTCATGACTCAATTCATGATTCATGATTCAATTCATGATTCATGATTCAATTCATGATTTTTGATTCATGATTCAATTCATGATTCATGATTCATGATTCAATTAATGATTCATGATTCAATTAATGATTCATGATTCAATTTATGATTCATGATTCATGATTCGACTAATGATTCATGATTCAATTAATGATTCATGATTCAATTTATGATTCATGATTCATGACTTATGATTCATGATTCGACTCATTATTCATGATTCGTCTCATGATTCATGAATCGACTCATGATTCATGATTCAATTCATGACTCAATTCATGATTCATGATTCAATTCATGATTCATGATTGAATTCATGATTTTTGATTCATGATTCAATTCATGATTCATGATTCATGATTCAATTAATGATTCATGACTCAATTAATGATTCATGATTCAATTAATGATTCATGATTCAATTTATGATTCATGATTCATGATTCGACTAATGATTTATGATTCAATTAATGATTCATGATTCAATTAATGATTCATGATTCAATTTATGATTCATGATTCATGATTCGACTAATGATTCATGATTCAATTCATGATTCATGATTCGATTAATGATTCATGATTCAATTTATGATTCATGATTCGACTAATGATTCATGATTCAATCCATGATTCATGATTCATGATTTAATTCATGATTCATGATTTAATTCATGATTCATGATTCGATTAATGATTCATGATTCGACTCATGATTCATGATTCAATTCATGATTCATGGTTCATCATTCATGATTCAATTCATGATTCAATTCACTATTCATGATTCGATTCGTGACTCAAGATTCAATTCATGATTCAATTCATGATTCAATTCATGATTCATGATTCATTCATGATTCGATTCATGATTCATGATTCGATTTATGATTCATGATTCGATTCATGATTCAATTCATGATTCATAAATCATGATTTAATTCATGATTCATGATTTAATTCTTGATTCATAATTCATGTTTCGATTCATGATTCAATTTATGATTCGATTCATGATTCACGATTCAATTCATGATTCATGATTCGATTCATGTTTTATGATTCAATTCATGTTTCATGATTCATGATTCAAATCATGATTCATGATTCATGATTCATTTCATGATTCATTTTCATGATTCATGATTCATGATTCAATTTATGATTCGATTCATGATTCATGATTCGATTCATGTTTTTTGATTCAATTCATGTTTTATGATTCAATTCATGATTCATGATCCGATTTATGATTCATGATTCATGATTCAATTCATGATTCAATTCATGATTCAATTTATGATTCAATTCATTATTTATGATTCTTGATTCAATTCCTGATTCATGATGATTCAATTCATGATTTGTGATTCATGATTCAATTCATGATTCTTGATTCGATTCATAATTCATAATATGATTCATGATTCGAATCATGATTCATGATTCAATTCATGATTCAATTCATGATTCATGATTCATGATTCAATTCATCATTCATTATTCTATTCATGATTCATGATTCAATTCATGATTCATGATTCGAGATTCATGATTCAATTCATGATTTATGATTCATGATTCGACTCATGATTCATGATTCAATTCATGATTCAATTCATGATTCATGATTCAATTCATGATTCATGATTCAATTCATGATTCATGATTCAATTCATGATTCATGATTCATGATTCAATTCATGATTCATGATTCAATTCATGATTCATGATTCGATTAATGATTCATCATTCAATTTATGATTCATGATTCATGATTCGACTAATGATTCATGATTCAATTTATGATTCAAGATTCATGATTCAACTAATGATTCATGATTCAATTAATGATTCATGATTCATGATTCAATTCATGATTCATGATTCGATTAATGATTCATGATTCAATTCATGATTCATGTATTGATTCATAATTTATGATTCAATTCATGATTCATGATTCATGATTTATGATTCAATTCATGATTCAATTCATTATTCATGATTCGACTCATGATTCATGATTCATGATTCATGATTCAATTCATGATTCATGATTCAATTCATGATTCATGATTCAATTCATGATTCATGATTCAATTCATGATTCATGATTCAATTCATGATTCATGATTCAATTCATGATTCATGATTCAATTCATGATTCATGATTCGATTAATGATTCATCATTCAATTTATGATTCATGATTCATGATTCGACTAATGATTCATGATTCAATTTATGATTCAAGATTCATGATTCAACTAATGATTCATGATTTATGATTCATGATTCATGATTCAATTCATGATTCATGATTCATGATTCAATTCATGATTCATGATTCATGATTCAATTCATGATTCATGATTCAATTCATGATTCATGATTCATGATTCAATTAATGATTCATGATTCAATTAATGATTCATGATTCATGATTCAATTCATGATTCATGATTCGATTAATGATTCATGATTCAATTCATGATTCATGTATTGATTCATAATTTATGATTCAATTCATGATTCATGATTCATGATTTATGATTCAATTCATGATTCAATTCATTATTCATGATTCGATTCGTGATTCATGGTTCATCATTCATGATTCAATTCATGATTCATGATTCAATTCATGATTCAATTCTTGATTCATGATTCAATTCATGATTCATGATTCATGATTCCACTAATGATTCATGATTCAATTTATGATTCATGATTCATGATTCGACTAATGATTCATGATTCAATTTATGATTCATGATTCATGATTCGACTAATGATTCATGATTTAATTCATGATTCATGATTCAATTCATTATTCATGATTCGATTCGTGACTCAAGATTCAATTCATGATTCATTCATAATTCATGATACATGATTCAATTCATGATTCATGATTCATGATTTAATTCATGATTCATGATTCAATTCATGATTTGTGATTCATGATTCAATTCATGATTCTTGATTCGATTCATGATTCATAATATGATTCATGATTCATGATTCGATTCATGATTCAAGATTCATGATTCAAGATTCATGATTCAATTCATGATTCATGATTCAATTTATGATTCATGATTCAATTTATGATTCATGATTCAATTTATGATTCATGATTCAATTCATGATTCATGGTTCATCATTCATGATTCAATTCATGATTCATGATTCAATTCATGATTCATGATTCAATTCATGATTCATGATTCAATTCATGATTTGTTATTCATGATTCAATTCATGATTCATGATTCATGATTCCACTAATGATTCATGATTCAATTTATGATTCATGATTCGACTAATGATTCATGATTCAATTTATGATTCATGATTCATGATTCGACTAATGATTCATGATTTAATTCATGATTCATGATTCATGATTCAATTCATGATTCATGATTCATGATTCATTTCATGATTCATGATTCATGATTCAATTCATGATTCATGATTCAATTAATGATTCATGTTTCATGATTCATGATTCAATTCATGATTCATGATTCGATTAATGATTCATGATTCAATTCATGATTCATGATTCATGTATTGATTCATAATTTATGATTCAATTCACGATTCATGATTTCAAATCATGATTCAATTCATTATTCATGATTCGATTCGTGGCTCAAGATTCAATTCATGATTCATGATTCCTTCATAATTCATGATTCATGATTCAATTCATGATTCATGATTCATGATTCAATTCATGATTCATGATTCATGATTCAATTCATGATTCATGATTCATGATGCAATTCATGATTTGTGATTCATGATTCAATTGATGATTCTTGATTCGATTCATGATTCATAATATGATTCATGATTCAAGATTCAATTCATGATTCATGATTCGATTCATGATTCATGATTCGATTCATGATTTAAGATTCATGATTCAATTCATGATTTATGATTCATGATTCAACTCATGATTCATGATTCAATTCATGATTCAATTCATAATTCATGGTTCATGATTCATGATTCAAATCATGATTCATGATACAATTCATGATTCAATTCATGATTCATGATTCGATTAATGATTCATGATTCAATTTATGATTCATGATTCATGATTCGACTAATGATTCATGATTCAATTTATGATTCATGATTCATGATTCGACTAATGATTCATGATTCAATTCATGATTCATGATTCATGATTCGACTAATGATTCATGATTCAATTCATGATTCATGATTCATGATTAATTTCATAATTCATGATTCACGATTCATTTCATAATTCATGATTCACGATTCATTTCATAATTCATGATTCATGATTCAAGATTCATGATTCAATTCATGATTCATGATTCGATTCATGATTCATGATTCGATTAATGATTCATGATTCAATTCATGATTCATGATTCATGATTCCACTAATGATTCATGATTCAATTTATGATTCATGATTCGACTAATGATTCATGATTCAATTTATGATTCATGATTCATGATTCGACTAATGATTCATGATTTAATACATGATTCATGATTCATGATTCAATTCATGATTCATGATTCATTTCATGATTCATGATTCATGATTCAATTCATGATTCATGATTCAATTAATGATTCATGTTTCATGATTCATGATTCAATTCATGATTCATGATTCGATTAATGATTCATGATTCAATTCATGATTCATGATTCATGTATTGATTCATAATTTATGATTCAATTCACGATTCATGATTCAAATCATGATTCAATTCATTATTCATGATTCGATTCGTGGCTCAAGATTCAATTCATGATTCATGATTCCTTCATAATTCATGATTCATGATTCAATTCATGATTCATGATTCATGATTCAATTCATGATTCATGATTCATGATGCAATTCATGATTTGTGATTCATGATTCAATTGATGATTCTTGATTCGATTCATGATTCATAATATGATTCATGATTCATGATTCAATTCATGATTCATGATTCAATTCATCATTCATTATTCTATTCATCATTCATTATTCTATTCATGATTCAAGATTCAATTCATGATTCATGATTCGATTCATGATTTAAGATTCATGATTCAATTCATGATTTATGATTCATGATTCAACTCATGATTCATGATTCAATTCATGATTCATGATTCAATTCATAATTCATGGTTCATGATTCATGATTCAAATCATGATTCATGATACAATTCATGATTCATGATACAATTCATGATTCATGATTCGACTAATGATTCATGATTCAATTTATGATTCATGATTCATGATTCGACTAATGATTCATGATTCAATTCATGATTCATGATTCATGATTCATTTCATAATTCATGATTCACGATTCATTTCATAATTCATGATTCATGATTCATTTCATAATTCATGATTCATGATTCATGATTCAAGATTCATGATTCAATTCATGATTCATGATTCAATTAATGATTCATAAATCATGATTCAATTCATGATTCATGATTCGATTAATGATTCATGATTCGATTCATGATTCATGATTCGATTTATGATTCATGATTCATGATTCGACTAATGATTCATGATTCAATTTATGATTCATGGTTCATCATTCATGATTCAATTCATGATTCATGATTCAATTCATGATTCATGGTTCATCATTCATGATTCAATTCATGATTCATGATTCAATTCATGATTCAATTCATGATTCATGATTCAATTCATGATTCATGATTCAATTCATGATTTGTTATTCATGATTCAATTCATGATTCATGATTCATGATTCCACTAATGATTCATGATTCAATTTATGATTCATGATTCGACTAATGATTCATGATTCAATTTATGATTCATGATTCATGATTCGACTAATGATTCATGATTTAATTCATGATTCATGATTCATGATTCAATTCATGATTCATGATTCATGATTCATTTCATGATTCATGATTCATGATTCAATTCATGATTCATGATTCAATTAATGATTCATGTTTCATGATTCATGATTCAATTCATGATTCATGATTCGATTAATGATTTATGATTCAATTCATGATTCATGATTCATGTATTGATTCATAATTTATGATTCAATTCACGATTCATGATTCAAATCATGATTCAATTATTTATTCATGATTCGATTCGTGGCTCAAGATTCAATTCATGATTCATGATTCCTTCATAATTCATGATTCATGATTCAATTCATGATTCATGATTCATGATTCATGATTCATGATGCAATTCATGATTTGTGATTCATGATTCAATTGATGATTCTTGATTCGATTCATGATTCATAATATGATTCATGATTCATCATTCAATTCATGTTTCATGATTCAATTCATCATTCATTATTCTATTCATGATTCAAGATTCAATTCATGATTCATGATTCGATTCATGATTTAAGATTCATGATTCAATTCATGATTTATGATTCATGATTCGACTCATGATTCATGATTCAATTCATGATTCATGATTCAATTCATAATTCATGGTTCATGATTCGACTAATGATTCATGATTCAATTCATGATTCATGATTCATGATTCATGATTCATTTCATAATTCATGATTCACGATTCATTTCATAATTCATGATTCACGATTCATTTCATAATTCATGATTCATGATTCAAGATTCATGATTCAATTCATGATTCATGATTCAATTAATGATTCATGATTCATGATTCATGATTCAATTCATGATTCATGATTCGATTAATGATTCATGATTCGATTCATGATTCATGATTCGATTAATGATTCATGATTCAATTCATGATTCATGATTCATGTATTGATTCATAATTTATGATTCAATTCATGATTCATGATTCATGATTTATGATTCAATTCATGATTCATGATTCGATTCGTGGCTCAAGATTCAATTCATGATTCAATTCATGATTCATGATTCAAGATTCATGATTCAATTCATGATTCATGATTAAATTCATGATTTGTGATTCATGATTTAATTGATGATTCTTGATTTGATTCATGATTCATAATATGATTCATGATTCATGATTCAATTCATGATTCATGATTCAATTCATCATTCATTATTCTAGTCATGATTCAAGATTCAATTCATGATTCATGATTCGATTCATGATTCAAGATTCATGATTCAATTCATGATTTATGATTCATGATTCGACTCATGATTCATGATTCAATTCATGATTCATGATTCATGATTCATGATTCAATTCATTATTCATGGTTCATGATTCATGATTCAATTCATGATTCATGATACAATTCATGATTCATGATTCAATTCATGATTCATGATTCATGATTCAATTCATTATTCATGATACAATTCATGATTCATGATTCAATTCATGATTCATGATTCATGATTCAATTCATTATTCATGGTTCATGATTCATGATTCAATTCATGATTCATGATACAATTCATGATTCATGATTCGATTCATGATTCAAGATTCATGATTCAATTCATGATTTATGATTCATGATTCGACTCATGATTCATGATTCAATTCATGATTCATGATTCATGATTCAATTCATTATTCATGGTTCATGATTCATGATTCGATTCATGATTCATGATTCATAATTCATGTTTCGATTCATGATTCAATTTATGATTCGATTCATGATTCACGATTCATTTCATGATTCATGATTCAATTCATGATTCATGATTCAATTCATGATTCATGATTCAATTCATGATTCATGATTCATGATTCAATTCATGATTCATGATTCGATTAATGATTCATGATTCAATTTATGATTCATGATTCATGATTCGTGATTCAATTCATGATTCATGATTCGATTAATGATTCATGATTCAATTTATGATTCATGATTCATGATTCGACTAATGATTCATGATTCAATTTATGATTCATGATTCATGATTCGACTAATAATTCATGATTCAATTAATGATTCATGATTCATGATTCATGATTCAATTCATGATTCATGATTCGATTAATGATTCATGATTCAATTCATGATTCATGATTCATGTATTGATTCATAATTTATGATTCAATTCATAATTCATGATTCATGATTTATGATTCAATTCATGATTCATGATTTATGATTCAATTCATGATTCATGATTCAAATCATGATTCATTCATAATTCATGATTCATGATTCAATTCATGATTCATGATTCAATTCATGATTCGTGATTCATGATTCAATTCATGATTCTTGATTCTATTCATGATTCATGATTCAATTCATGATTCATGATTCGATTCATGATTTAAGATTCATGATTCAATTCATGATTTATGATTCATGATTCGACTCATGATTCATGATTCAATTCATGATTCCTGATTCATGATTCATGATTCAATTCATGATTCCTGATTCATGATTCATGATTCAATTCATGATTTGTGATTCATGATTCAATTCATGATTCTTGATTCGATTCATGATTCATGATTCGATTCATGTTTCATGATTCGATTCATGTTTCAAGATTCATGATTCAATTCATGATTCATGATTCAATTCATGATTCATGATTCAATTCATGATTCATGGTTCATCATTCATGATTCAATTCATGATTCATGATTCAATTCATGATTCAATTCATGATTCATGATTCAAATCATGATTCATGATTTAATTCATGATTCATGATTCGATTAATGATTCATGATTCAATTTATGATTCATGATTCATGATTCGACTAATGATTCATAATTCAATTTATGATTCATGATTCATGATTCGACTAATGATTCATGATTCAATTTATGATTCATGATTCATGATTTAATTCATGATTCATGATTCAATTCATGATTCATGATTCATGATTCATTTCATGATTCATGATTCATGATTCAATTCATGATTCATGATTCAATTAATGATTCATGATTAATGATTCATGATTCAATTCATGATTCATGATTCGATTAATGATTCATGATTCAATTCATGATTCATGATTCATGTATTGATTCATAATTTATGATTCAATTCATGATTCATGATTCAATTCATGATTCAATTCATGATTCATGATTCAATTCATGATTCATGATTCAATTCATGATTCATGATTTATGATTCATGATTCATGATTCGACTAATGATTCATGATTTAATTCATGATTCATGATTCAATTCATGATTCTTGATTCGATTCATGATTCGATTCATGTTTCATGATTCGATTCATGTTTCAAGATTCATGATTCAATTCATGATTCATGGTTCATCATTCATGATTCAATTCATGATTCATGATTCAATTCATGATTCATGGTTCATCATTCATGATTCAATTCATGATTCATGATTCAATTCATGATTCAATTCATGATTCATGATTCAAATCATGATTCATGATTTAATTCATGATTCATGATTCGATTAATGATTCATGATTCAATTTATGATTCATGATTCATGATTCGACTAATGATTCATGATTCAATTTATGATTCATGATTCATGATTCGACTAATGATTCATGATTCAATTTATGATTCATGATTCATGATTTAATTCATGATTCATGATTCAATTCATGATTCATGATTCATGATTCATTTCATGATTCATGATTCATGATTCAATTCATGATTCATGATTCAATTAATGATTCATGATTAATGATTCATGATTCGATTAATGATTCATGATTCAATTCATGATTCATGATTCATGTATTGATTCATAATTTATGATTCAATTCATGATTCATGATTCAATTCATGATTCAATTCATGATTCATGATTCAATTCATGATTCATGATTCAATTCATGATTCATGATTTATGATTCATGATTCATGATTCGACTAATGATTCATGATTTAATTCATGATTCATGATTCAATTCATGATTCATGATTCAATTCATGATTCATGATTCAATTCATGATTCATGATTCAATTCATGATTCATGATTCATGATTCGATTAATGATTCATGATTCAATTCATGATTCATGATTCATTTCATGATTCATGCATGATTCATGATTCAATTCATAATTTATGATTCAATTCATGATTTATGATTCATGATTTATGATTTAATTCATGATTCAAATCATGATTCAATTCATTATTCATGATTCGATTCGTGGCTCAAGATTCAATTCATGATTCAATTCATGATTCAATTCATGATTCAATTCATGATTCATGATTCATGAGTCAATTCATGATTCATGGTTCATGATTCATGATTCAATTCATGATTAATGATTCATGATTCAATTCATGATTCATGATTCGATTAATGATTCATGATTCAATTTATGATTCATGATTCATGATTCGACTAATGATTCATGATTCAATTTATGATTCATGATTCATGATTCAACTAATGATTCATGATTCAATTCATGATTTATGATTCATGATTCAATTCATGATTCATGATTCAATTAATGATTCATGATTCATGATTCAATTCATGATTCATGATTCAATTAATGATTCATGATTCATGATTCAATTCATTATTCATGATTCAATTAATAATTCATGATTCATGATTCAATTCATGATTCATGATTCGATTAATGATTCATGATTCAATTCATGTATTGATTCATAATATGATTCATGATTCATGATTCATGATTCCTGATTTATGATTCAATTCATGATTCAATTCATTATTCATGATTCGATTCGTGACTCAAGATTCAATTCATGATTCATGATTCATTCATAATTCATGATACATGATTCAATTCATGATTCATGATTCAATTCATGATTCATGATTCAATTCTTGATTCGATTCGTGATTCATAATATGATTCATGATTCATGATTCAATTCATGATTCATGATTCAATTCATCATTCATTATTCTATTCATGATTCATGATTCAATTCATGATTCATGATTCGATTCATGATTCAAGATTCATGATTCAATTCATGATTTATGATTCATGATTCGACTCATGATTCATGATTCAATTCATGATTCATGATTCAATTCATGATTCATGATTCATGATTCAAGATTCATGATTCAAGATTCATGATTCAATTCATGATTCATGATTCAATTTATGATTCATGATTCAATTCATGATTCATGGTTCATCATTCATGATTCAAATCATGATTCATGATTCAATTCATGATTCATGATTCAATTCATGATTTGTTATTCATGATTCAATTCATGATTCATGATTCATGATTCCACTAATGATTCATGATTCAATTTATGATTCATGATTCATGATTCGACTAATGATTCATGATTCAATTTATGATTCATGATTCATGATTCGACTAATGATTCATGATTTAATTCATGATTCATGATTCATGATTCAATTCATTATTCATGATTCGATTCGTGACTCAAGATTCAATTCATGATTCATTCATAATTCATGATACATGATTCAATTCATGATTCATGATTCATGATTCAATTCATGATTCATGATTCAATTCATGATTTGTGATTCATGATTCAATTCATGATTCTTGATTCGATTCATGATTCATAATATGATTCATGATTCGAATCATGATTCATGATTTAATTTATGATTCAATTCATGATTCAATTCATCATTCATTATTCTATTCATGATTCAATTCATGATTCATGATTCGATTCATGATTCAAGATTCATGATTCAATTCATGATTCATGATTCAATTCATGATTCATGTTTCAATTCATGATTCATGGTTCATCATTCATGATTCAATTCATGATTCATGATTCAATTCATGATTCATGATTCAATTCATGATTCATGATTCGATTAATGATTCATGATTCAATTTATGATTCATGATTCATGATTCGACTAATGATTCATGATTCAATTTATGATTCATGATTCATGATTCGACTAATGATTCATGATTCAATTTATGATTCATGATTCATGATTCGACTAATGATTCATGATTTAATTCATGATTCATGTTTCATGATTCAATTCATGATTCATGATTCATGATTCAATTCATGATTCATGAGTCATGATTCATTTCATGATTCATGATTCATGATTCAATTCATGATTCATGATTCAATTAATGGTTCATGATTCATGATTCAATTCATGATTCATGATTCGATTAATGATTCATGATTCAATTCATGATTCATGATTCATGTATTGATTCATAATTTATGATTCAATTCATGATTCATGATTCAAATCATGATTCAATTCATTATTCATGATTCGATTCGTGGCTCAAGATTTAATTCATGATTCATGATTCCTTCATAATTCATGATTCATGATTCAATTCATGATTCATGATTCATGATTCAATTCATGATTCATGATTCATGATTCAATTCATGATTTGTGATTCATGATTCAATTGATGATTCTTGATTCGATTCATGATTCATAATATGATTCATGATTCATGATTCAATTCATGATTCATGATTCAATTCATCATTCATTATTCTATTCATGATTCAAGATTCATGATTCAATTCATGATTTATGATTCATGATTCGACTCATGATTCATTATTCAATTCATGATTCATGATTCAATTCATTATTCATGGTTCATGATTCATGATTCAATTCATGATTCATGATTCAATTCATGATTCATGATTCAATTCATGATTCAAGATTCGATTAATGATTCATGATTCAATTTATGATTCATGATTCATGATTCGACTAATGATTCATGATTCAATTTATGATTCATGATTCATGATTCGACTAATGATTCATGATTCAATTCATGATTCATGATTCATTTCATAATTCATGATTCATGATTCATGATTCAATTCATGATTCATGATTCATGATTCAATTCATGATTCATGATTCATGATTCAATTCATGATTCATGATTCAATTCATGATTCATGATTCATGATTCATGATTCAATTCATGATTCATGATTCGATTAATGATTCATGATTCGATTAATGATTCATGATTCAATTCATGATTCATGATTCATGTATTGATTCATAATTTATGATTCAATTCATGATTCATGATTCATGATTCATGATTCAATTCATGATTCATGATTCGATTCGTGGCTCAAGATTCAATTCATGATTCATTCATAATTCATGATTCATGATTCAATTCATGATTCATGATTCATGATTCAAGATTCATGATTTAATTCATGATTCATGATTCATGATTCAATTCATGATTTGTGATTCATGATTCAATTGATGATTCTTGATTCGATTCATGATTCATAATATGATTCATGATTTGAATCATGATTCATGATTTAATTCATGATTCAATTCATTATTCTATTCATGATTCATGATTCTATTCATGATTCATGATTCGATTCATGTTTCATGATTCGATTCATGTTTCAAGATTCATGATTCAATTCATGATTCATGGTTCATCATTCATGATTCAATTCATGATTCATGATTCAATTCATGATTTGGTTCATCATTCATGATTCAATTCATGATTCATGATTCAATTCATGATTCAATTCATGATTCATGATTCAAATCATGATTCATGATTTAATTCATGATTCATGATTCGATTAATGATTCATGATTCAATTTATGATTCATGATTCATGATTCGACTAATGATTCATGATTCAATTTATGATTCATGATTCATGATTCGACTAATGATTCATGATTCAATTTATGATTCATGATTCATGATTGTAATTCATGATTCATGATTCAATTCATGATTCATGATTCATGATTCATTTCATGATTCATGATTCATGATTCAATTCATGATTCATGATTCAATTAATGATTCATGATTAATGATTCATGATTCAATTCATGATTCATGATTCGATTAATGATTCATGATTCAATTCATGATTCATGATTCATGTATTGATTCATAATTTATGATTCAATTCATGATTCATGATTCAATTCATGATTCATGATTCAATTCATGATTCATGATTCAATTCATGATTCATGATTTATGATTCATGATTCATGATTCGACTAATGATTCATGATTTAATTCATGATTCATGATTCAATTCATGATTCATGATTCAATTCATGATTCATGATTCAATTCATGATTCATGATTCAATTCATGATTCATGATTCATGATTCGATTAATGATTCATGATTCAATTCATGATTCATGATTCATTTCATGATTCATGCATGATTCATGATTCAATTCATAAATTATGATTCAATTCATGATTTATGATTCATGATTTATGATTTAAATTCATGATTCATGATTCAAATCATGATTCAATTCATTATTCATGATTCGATTCGTGGCTCAAGATTCAATTCATGATTCAATTCATGATTCAATTCATGATTCAATTCATGATTCATGATTCATGATTCAATTCATGATTAATGATTCATGATTCAATTCATGATTCATGATTCGATTAATGATTCATGATTCAATTTATGATTCATGATTCATGATTCGACTAATGATTCATGATTCCAATTTATGATTCATGATTCATGATTCAACTAATGATTCATGATTCAATTCATGATTTATGATTCATGATTCAATTCATGATTCATGATTCAATTAATGATTCATGATTCATGATTCAATTCATGATTCATGATTCAATTAATGATTCATGATTCATGATTCAATTAATAATTCATGATTCATGATTCAATCATGATTCATGATTCGATTAATGATTCATGATTCAATTCATGTATTGATTCATAATTTATGATTCAATTCATGATTCATGATTCCTGATTTTATGATTCAATTCGTGATTCATAATATGATTCATGATTCATGATTCAATTCATCATTCATTATTCTATTCATGATTCATGATTCAATTCATGATTCATGATTCGATTCATGATTCAAGATTCATGATTCAATTCATGATTTATGATTCATGATTCGACTCATGATTCATGATTCAATTCATGATTCATGATTCAATTCATGATTCATGATTCATGATTCATGATTCATGATTCAAGATTCATGATTCAAGATTCATGATTCAATTCATGATTCATGATTCAATTTATGATTCATGATTCAATTCATGATTCATGGTTCATCATTAATGATTCAATTCATGATTTGTTATTCATGATTCAATCATGATTCATGATTCCACTAATGATTCATGATTCAATTTATGATTCATGATTCATGATTCGACTAATGATTCATGATTCAATTTATGATTCATGATTCATGATTCGACTAATGATTCATGATTTAATTCATGATTCATGATTCATGATTCAATTCATTATTCATGATTCGATTCGTGACTCAAGATTCAAATTCATGATTCATTCATAATTCATGATACATGATTCAATTCATGATTCATGATTCATGATTCAATTCATGATTCATGATTCAATTCATGATTTATGATTCATGATTCAATTCATGATTCATGATTCGATTCATGATTCAAGATTCATGATTCAATTCATGATTCATGATTCAATTCATGATTCATGTTTCAATTCATGATTCCATGGTTCATCATTCATGATTCAATTCATGATTCATGATTCAATTCATGATTCATGATTCAATTCATGATTCATGATTCGATTAATGATTCATGATTCAATTTATGATTCATGATTCATGATTCGACTAATGATTCATGATTCAACTTATGATTCATGATTCATGATTCGACTAATGATTCATGATTCAATTTATGATTCATGATTCATGATTCGACTAATGATTCATGATTTAATTCATGATTCATGTTCATGATTCAATTCATGATTCATGATTCATGATTCAATTCATGATTCATGATTCAATTAATGGTTCATGATTCATGATTCAATTCATGATTCATGATTCGATTAATGATTCATGATTCAATTCATGATTCGATTAATGATTCATGATTCAATTCATGATTCATGATTCATGTATTGATTCATAATTTATGATTCAATTCATGATTCATGATTCAAATCATGATTCAATTCATTATTCATGATTCGATTCGTGGCTCAAGATTTAATTCATGATTCATGATTCCTTCATAATTCATGATTCATGATTAAATTCATGATTCATGATTCATGATTCAATTCATGATTCATGATTCATGATTCAATTCATGATTTGTGATTCATGATTCAATTGATGATTCTTGATTCGATTCATGATTCATAATATGATTCATGATTCATGATTCAATTCATGATTCATGATTCAATTCATCATTCAGTTATTCTATTCATGATTCAAGATTCATGATTCAATTCATGATTTATGATTCATGATTCGACTCATGATTCATTATTCAATTCATGATTCATGATTCAATTCATTATTCATGGTTCATGACTCATGATCAATTCATGATTCATGATTCAATTCAGGATTCATGATTCAATTCATGATTCAAGATTCGATTAATGATTCATGATTCAATTTATGATTCATGATTCATGATTCGACTAATGATTCATGATTCAATTTATGATTCATGATTCATGATTCGACTAATGATTCATGATTCAATTCATGATTCATGATTCATTTCATAATTCATGATTCATGATTCATGATTCAATCATGATTCATGATTCATGATTCAATTCATGATTCATGATTCATGATTCAATTCATGATTCATGATTCAATTAATGATTCATGATTCATGATTCATGATTCAATCTCATGATTCATGATTCGATTAATGATCATGATTCGATTATGATTCATGATTCAATTCATGATTCATGATTCATGTATTGATTCACTAATTTATGATTCAATTCATGATTCATGATTCATGATTCATGATTCAATTCATGATTCATGATTCGATTCGTGGCTCAAGATTCAATTCATGATTCATTCAATAATTCATGATTCATGATTCAATTCATGATTCATGATTCATGATTCAAGATTCATGATTAATTCATGATCATGATTCAATTAATGATTCATGATTCATGATTCATGATTCAATTCATGATTCATGATTCGATTAATGATTCATGATTCGATTAATGATTCATGATTCAATCATGATTCATGATTCATGTATTGATTCATAATTTATGATTCAATTCATGATTCATGATTCATGATTCATGATTCAATCATGATTCATGATTCGATTCGTGGCTCAAGATTCAATTCATGATTCATTCATAATTCATGATTCATGATTCAATTCATGATTTGTGATTCATGATTCAATTGATGATTCTTGATTCGATTCATGATTCATAATATGATTCATGATTCATGATTCAATTCATGATTCATGATTCAATTCATCATTCATTATTCTATTCATGATTCAAGAGATTCAATTGATGATTCATGATTCGATTCATGATTCAAGATTCATGATTCAATTCATGATTTATGATTCATGATTCGACTCATGATTCATGATTCAATTCATGATTCATGATTCATGATTCAATTCATTATTCATGGTTCATGATTCATGATTCAATTCATGATTCATGATACAATTCATGATTCATGATTCAATTCATGATTCATGATTCAATTCATTATTCATGGTTCATGATTCGTGATTCAATTCATGATTCATGATACAATTCATGATTCATGATTCGATTCATGATTCAAGATTCATGATTCAATTCATGATTTATGATTCATGATTCAATTAATTATTCATGGTTCATGATTCATGATTCGATTCATGATTCATGATTCGATTCATGATTCATGATTCATAATTCATGTTTCGATTCATGATTCAATTTATGATTCAATTCATGATTCATGATTCGAATTATGTTTTATGATTCAATTCATGTTTCATGATTCATGATTCAATTCATGATTCATGATTCATGATTCAATTTATGATTCATGATTCAATTTATGATTCATGATTCATGAAACAAATCATGATTCATTTCATGATTTAGGATTCAATTCATGATTCATGATTCATGATTCGATTTATGATTCATGATTCGATTCATGTTTTATGATTCAATTCATGAGTCATGATCCGATTTATGATTCATGATTCATGACTCAAATCATGATTCATTTCATGATTTAGGATTCAATTCATGATTCATGATTCATGATTCGATTTATGATTCATGATTCGATTCATGATTCATGATTGATGATTTAATTCATGATTCATGATTCATGATTTATGATTCAATTCATGATTCATGATTCAAATCATGATTCAATTCATTATTCATGATTCTATTCGTGACTCAAGATTCAATTCATGATTCATGATTCATTCATAATTCATGAATTCATTGATTCAATTCATTATTCATGATTCATGATTCAATTCATGATTCATGATTCATTCAATTCATTATTCATGATTCTATTCGTGACTCAAGATTCAATTCATGATTCATGATTCATTCATAATTCATGATTCATGATTCAATCATTATTCATGATTCATGATTCAATTCATGATTCTTGATTCGATTCATGATTCATAATATTATTCATGATTCATGATTCGATTCATGATTCAAGATTCATGATTCAGACTCATGATTCATGATTTAATTCATGATTCATGATTCATGATTCAATTCATGATTTATGATTCATGATTCATGATTGAATTCATGATTTGTGATTCATGATTCAATTCATGATTCTTGATTCGATTCATGATTCATAAATGATTCATGATTCGAATCATGCATTCATGATTCATGATTCATGATTCAATTCATCATTCATTATTATATTTATGATTCATGATTCGATTCATGATTCAAGATTCATGATTCAATTCATGACTTATGATTCATGATTCGACTCATGATTCATGATTCAATTCATGATTCATGGTTCATCATTCATGATTCAATTCATGATTCATGATTCAATTCATGATTCAATCATGATTCATGATTCAATTCATGATTCATGATTCGATTAATGATTCATGATTCAATTTATGATTCATGATTCATGAATCGACTAATGATTCATGATTCAATTAATGATTCATGATTCATGATTCATGATTCAATTCATGATTCATGATTCGATTAATGATTCATGATTCAATTCATGATTCATGATTCATGTATTGATTCATAATTTATGATTCAATTCATGATTCATGATTCATGATTTATGATTCAATTCATGATTCATGATTCAAATCATGATTCAATTCATTATTCATGATTCGATTCGTGGCTCAAGATTCAATTCATGATTCATGATTCATTCATAATTCATGATTCATGATTAAATTCATGATTCATGATTCATGATTCAATTCATGATTTGTGATTCATGATTCAATTCATGATTCTTGATTCGATTCATGATTCATAATATGATTCATGATTCATGATTTAATTCATGATTCATGATTCAATTCATCATTCATTATTCTATTCATGATTCATGATTTGATTCATGATTCATGATTCATGATTCAATTCATGATTCATGATTTGATTCATGATTCAAGATTCATGATTCAATTCATGATTTATGATTCATGATTCGACTCATGATTCATGATTCAATTCATGATTCATGATTCATGATTCAATTCATGATTCATGATTCAATTCATGATTCATGATTCATTTCATGATTCATTTCATGATTCATGATTCAATTTATGATTCGATTCATGATTCATGATTCGATTCATGTTTTATGATTCAATTCATGTTTTATGATTCAATTCATGATTCATGATCCGATTTATGATTCATGATTCATGATTCAATTCATGATTCAATTGATGATTCAATTTATGATTCAATTCATTATTTATGATTCATGATTCAATTCCTGATTCATGATTCAATTCATGATTTTTGATTAATGATTCAATTCATGATTTGTGATTCAAGATTCAATTCATGATTCTTGATTCGATTCATAATTCATAATATGATTCATGATTTGAATCATGATTCATGATTCAATTCATGATTCAATTCATGATTCAATTCATCATTCATTATTCTATTCATGATTCATGATTCAATTTATGATTCATGATTCGATTCATGATTCAAGATTTATGATTCAATTCATGATTTATGATTCATGATTCGACTCATGATTCATGATTCAATTCATGATTCATGATTCGATTCATGATTCATAATATGATTCATGATTCGAATCATGATTCATGATTTAATTCATGATTCAATTCATGATTCAATTCATGATTCATGATTCGATTCATGATTCAAGATTCATGATTCAATTCATGATTCATGATTCGATTCATGATTCAAGATTCATGATTCAATTCATGATTCATGATTCAATTCATGATTCATGATTCAATTCATGATTCATGGTTCATCATTCATGATTCAATTCATGATTCATGATTCAATTAATGATTCAATTCATGATTCATGATTCAATTCATGATTCATGATTCAATTCATGATTTGTTATTCATGATTCAATTCATGATTCATGATTCAATTCATGATTCATGATTCGATTAATGATTCATGATTCAATTTATGATTCATGATTCATGATTCGACTAATGATTCATGATTCAATTTATGATTCATGATTCATGATTCGACTAATGATTCATGATTTAATTCATGATTCATGATTCAATTCATGATTCATGATTCATGATTCATTTCATGATTCATGATTCATGATTCAATTCATGATTCATGATTCAATTAATGATTCATGATTCATGATTCATGATTCAATTCATGATTCATGATTCGATTAATGATTCATGATTCAATTCATGATTCATGATTCATGTATTGATTCATAATTTATGATTCAATTCATGATTCATGATTCATGATTTATGATTCAATTCATGATTCATGATTCAAATCATGATTCAATTCATTATTCATGATTCGATTCGTGGCTCAAGATTCAATTCATGATTCATGATTCATGATTCAATTCATGATTCATGATTCACGATTCAATTCATGATTTGTGATTCATGATTCAATTCATGATTCTTGATTCGATTCATGATTCATAATATGATTCATGATTCATGATTCAATTCATGATTCATGATTCAATTCATCATTCATTATTCTATTCATGATTCAAGATTCAATTCATGATTCATGATTCGATTCATGATTCAAGATTCATGATTCAATTCATGATTTATGATTCATGATTCGACTCATGATTCATGATTCAATTCATGATTCATGATTCAATTCATTATTCATGGTTCATGATTCATGATTCAATTCATGATTCATGATACAATTCATGATTCATGATTTAATTCATGATTCATGATTCGATTAATAATTAATGATTCAATTTATGATTCATGATTCATGATTCGACTAATGATTCATGATTCAATTTATGATTCATGATTCATGATTCGACTAATGATTCATGATTCAATTCATGATTCATGATTCATTTCATAATTCATGATTCATGATTCATTTCATAATTCATTATTCATGATTCATGATTCAATTCATGATTCATGATTCAATTAATGATTCATGATTCATGATTCATGATTCAATTCATGATTCGATTAATGATTCATGATTCATTTCATAATTCATGATTCATGATTCATTTCATAATTCATGATTCATGATTCATGATTCAATTCATGATTCATGATTCAATTAATGATTCATGATTCATGATTCAATTTATGATTCGATTAATGATTCATGATTCAATTTATGATTCGATTAATGATTCATGATTCAATTCATGATTCATGATTCATGTATTGATTCATGATTCATAATTTATGATTCAATTCATGATTCATGATTTATGATTCAATTCATGATTCATGATTCGATTCGTGGCTCAAGATTCAATTCATGATTCATTCATAATTCATGATTCATGATTCAATTCATCATTCATTATTCTATTCATGATTCAAGATTCAATTCATGATTCATGATTCGATTCATGATTCAAGATTCATGATTTCAATTCATGATTTATGATTCATGATTCGACTCATGATTCATGATTCAATTCATGATTCATGATTCATGATTCAATTCATTATTCATGGTTCATGATTCATGATTCAATTCATGATTCATGATACAATTCATGATTCATGATTTGATTCATGATTCAAGATTCATGATTCAATTCATGATTTATGATTCATGATTCGACTCATGATTCATGATTCAATTCATGATTCATGATTCAATTCATTATTCATGGTTCATGATTCATGATTCGATTCATGATTCATGATTCGATTCATGATTCATGATTCATAATTCATGTTTCGATTCATGATTCAATTTATGATTCGATTCATGATTCACGATTCAATTCATGATTCATTATTCATGATTCGATTCATGTTTTATGATTCAATTCATGTTTCATGATTCATGATTCAATTCATGTTTCATGATTCATGATTCAATTTATGATTCATGATTCGATTCATGTTTTATGATTCAATTCATGATTCATGATCCGATTTATGATTCATGATTCATGACTCAAATCATGATTCATTTCATGATTTAGGATTCAATTCATGATTCATGATTTATGATTCGATTTATGATTCATGATTCGATTCATGATTGATGATTCAATTCATGATTCATGATTCATGATTTATGATTCAATTCATGATTCATGATTGAAATCATGATTCAATTCATTATTCATGATTCTATTCGTGACTCAAGATTCAATTCATGATTCATGATTCATTCATAATTCATGATTCATGATTCAATTCATTATTCATGATTCATGATTCAATTCATGATTCATGATTCATGATTCAATTCATGATTTGTGATTCATGATTCAATTCATGATTCTTGATTCTATTCATGATTCATATTATGATTCATGATTCATGATTCAATTCATGATTCATGATTCAATTCATCATTCATTATTCTATTCATGATTCATGATTCAATTCATGATTCATGATTCAAGATTCATGATTCAACTCATGATTCATGATTCATGATTCAACTCATGATTCATGATTCAATTCATGATTTATGATTCATGATTCATGATTGAATACATGATTTGTGATTCATGATTCAATTCATGATTCTTGATTCGATTCATGATTCATAATATGATTCATGATTCGAATCATGATTCATGATTCAATTCATGATTCATGATTCAATTCATCATTCATTATTCTATTCATGATTCATGATTCAATTCACGATTCATGATTTGATTCATGATTCAAGATTCATGATTCAATTCATGACTTATGATTCATGATTCGACTCATGATTCATGATTCAATTCATGATTCATGATTCAATTCATGATTCATGGTTCATCATTCATGATCCAATTCATGATTCATGATTCAATTCATGATTCATGATTCAATTCAGGATTTGTTATTCATGATTCAATTCATGATTCATGATTCAATTCATGATTCATGATTCAATTCATTATTCATGGTTCATGATTCATGATTCAATTCATGATTCATGATACAATTCATGATTCATGATTTAATTCATGATTCATGATTCGATTAATAATTAATGATTCAATTTATGATTCATGATTCATGATTCGACTAATGATTCATGATTCAATTTATGATTCATGATTCATGATTCGACTAATGATTCATGATTCAATTCATGATTCATGATTCATTTCATAATTCATGATTCATGATTCATTTCATAATTCATTATTCATGATTCATGATTCAATTCATGATTCATGATTCAATTAATGATTCATGATTCATGATTCATGATTCAATTCATGATTCGATTAATGATTCATGATTCATTTCATAATTCATGATTCATGATTCATTTCATAATTCATGATTCATGATTCATGATTCAATTCATGATTCATGATTCAATTAATGATTCATGATTCATGATTCAATTTATGATTCGATTAATGATTCATGATTCATGATTCAATTTATGATTCGATTAATGATTCATGATTCAATTCATGATTCATGATTCATGTATTGATTCATGATTCATAATTTATGATTCAATTCATGATTCATGATTTATGATTCAATTCATGATTCATGATTCGATTCGTGGCTCAAGATTCAATTCATGATTCATTCATAATTCATGATTCATGATTCAATTCATCATTCATTATTCTATTCATGATTCAAGATTCAATTCATGATTCATGATTCGATTCATGATTCAAGATTCATGATTTCAATTCATGATTTATGATTCATGATTCGACTCATGATTCATGATTCAATTCATGATTCATGATTCATGATTCAATTCATTATTCATGGTTCATGATTCATGATTCAATTCATGATTCATGATACAATTCATGATTCATGATTTGATTCATGATTCAAGATTCATGATTCAATTCATGATTTATGATTCATGATTCGACTCATGATTCATGATTCAATTCATGATTCATGATTCAATTCATTATTCATGGTTCATGATTCATGATTCGATTCATGATTCATGATTCGATTCATGATTCATGATTCATAATTCATGTTTCGATTCATGATTCAATTTATGATTCGATTCATGATTCACGATTCAATTCATGATTCATTATTCATGATTCGATTCATGTTTTATGATTCAATTCATGTTTCATGATTCATGATTCAATTCATGTTTCATGATTCATGATTCAATTTATGATTCATGATTCGATTCATGTTTTATGATTCAATTCATGATTCATGATCCGATTTATGATTCATGATTCATGACTCAAATCATGATTCATTTCATGATTTAGGATTCAATTCATGATTCATGATTTATGATTCGATTTATGATTCATGATTCGATTCATGATTGATGATTCAATTCATGATTCATGATTCATGATTTATGATTCAATTCATGATTCATGATTGAAATCATGATTCAATTCATTATTCATGATTCTATTCATGATTCATATTATGATTCGTGACTCAAGATTCAATTCATGATTCATGATTCATTCATAATTCATGATTCATGATTCAATTCATTATTCATGATTCATGATTCAATTCATGATTCATGATTCATGATTCAATTCATGATTTGTGATTCATGATTCAATTCATGATTCTTGATTCTATTCATGATTCATATTATGATTCATGATTCATGATTCAATTCATGATTCATGATTCAATTCATCATTCATTATTCTATTCATGATTCATGATTCAATTCATGATTCATGATTCAAGATTCATGATTCAACTCATGATTCATGATTCATGATTCAACTCATGATTCATGATTCAATTCATGATTTATGATTCATGATTCATGATTGAATACATGATTTGTGATTCATGATTCAATTCATGATTCTTGATTCGATTCATGATTCATAATATGATTCATGATTCATAATATGATTCATGATTCGAATCATGATTCATGATTCAATTCATGATTCATGATTCAATTCATGATTCATGATTCAATTCACGATTCATGATTTGATTCATGATTCAAGATTCATGATTCAATTCATGACTTATGATTCATGATTCGACTCATGATTCATGATTCAATTCATGATTCATGATTCAATTCATGATTCATGGTTCATCATTCATGATCCAATTCATGATTCATGATTCAATTCATGATTCATGATTCAATTCAGGATTTGTTATTCATGATTCAATTCATGATTCATGATTCAATTCATGATTCATGATTCGATTAATGATTCATGATTCAATTTATGATTCATGATTCATGATTCGACTAATGATTCATGATTCAATTTATGATTCATGATTCGACTAATAATTCATGATTCAATTAATGATTCATGATTCATGATTCATGATTCAATTCATGATTCATGATTCGATTAATGATTCATGATTCAATTCATGATTCATGATTCAAGATTCATGATTCAACTCATGATTCATGATTCATGATTCAACTCATGATTCATGATTCAATTCATGATTTATGATTCATGATTCATGATTGAATACATGATTTGTGATTCATGATTCGATTCATGATTCATAATATGATTCATGATTCGAATCATGATTCATGATTCAATTCATGATTCATGATTCAATTCATCATTCATTATTCTATTCATGATTCATGATTCAATTCACGATTCATGATTTGATTCATGATTCAAGATTCATGATTCAATTCATGACTTATGATTCATGATTCGACTCATGATTCATGATTCAATTCATGATTCATGATTCAATTCATGATTCATGGTTCATCATTCATGATCCAATTCATGATTCATGATTCAATTCATGATTCATGATTCAATTCAGGATTTGTTATTCATGATTCAATTCATGATTCATGATTCAATTCATGATTCATGATTCGATTAATGATTCATGATTCAATTTATGATTCATGATTCATGATTCGACTAATGATTCATGATTCAATTATGATTCATGATTCGACTAATAATTCATGATTCAATTAATGATTCATGATTCATGATTCATGATTCAATTCATGATTCATGATTCGATTAATGATTCATGATTCAATTCATGATTCATGATTCATGTATTGATTCATAATTTATGATTCAATTCATGATTCATGATTCATGATTTATGATTCAATTCATGATTCATGATTCAAATCATGATTCAATTCATTATTCATGAATCGATTCGTGGCTCAAGATTCAATTCATGATTCATGATTCATTCATAATTCATGATTCATGATTCAATTCATGATTCATGATTCATGATTTGATTCATGATTCATGATTCAATTCATGATTTGTGATTCATGATTCAATTCATGATTCTTGATTCGATTCATGATTCATAATATGATTCATGATTTAATTCATCATTCATTATTCTATTCATGATTCATGATTCAATTCATGATTCATGATTTGATTCATGATTCAAGATTCATGATTCAATTCATGATTTATGATTCATGATTCAACTCATGATTCATGATTCAATTCATGATTCATGATTCAATTCATGATTCATGGTTCATGATTCATGATTCAATTCGTGATTCATGATACAATTCATGATTCATGATTCAATTCATGATTTATGATTCATGATTCAATTCATGATTCATGATTCGATTAATGATTCATGATTCAATTTATGATTCATGATTCATGATTCGACTAATGATTCATGATTCAATTTATGATTCATGATTTGACTAATGATTCATGATTCAATTCATGATTCATGATTCATGATTCAATTCATGATTCATGATTCATTTCATAATTCATGATTCATGATTAATTTCATAATTCATGATTCATGATTCATGATTCAATTCATGATTCATGATTCAATTAATGATTCATGATTCATGATTCATGATTCAATTCATGATTCATGATTCGATTAATGATTCATGATTCGATTCATGTATTGATTCATAATTTATGATTCAATTCATGATTCATGATTTATGATTCAATTCATGATTCAAATCATGATTCAATTCATTATTCATGATTCGATTCGTGACTCAAGATTCAATTCATGATTCATGATTAATTCATAATTCATGATTCATGATTCAATTCATGATTCAGGATTTGATTCATGATTCATGATTTGATTCATGATTCATGATTCATGATTCAATTCATGATTCATGATTCATGATTCAATTCATGATTCATAAATCATGATTTAATTCATGATTCATAATTTAATTCATGATTCATAAGTCATGTTTCGATTCATGATTCAATTTAAGATTCGATTCATGATTCACGATTGAATTCATGATTCATGATTCGATTCATGTTTTATGATTCAATTCATTATTCATGATTCAATTCATGATTCATGATTCATGATTCAATTTATGATTCATGATTCATGACTCAAATCATGATTCATTTCATGATTTAGGATTCAATTCATGATTCATCATTCGATTTATGATTCATGATTCGATTCATGTTTTATGATTCAATTCATGATTCATGATCCGATTTATGATTCATGATTCATGACTCAAATCGTGATTCATTTCTTGATTTAGAATTCAATTCATGATTCATGATTCATGATTCGATTTATGATTCATGATTCGATTTATGATTCATGATTCATGATTGATGATTAAATTCATGATTCATGATTTAATTCATTATTTGATTCATGATTCAAGATTCATGATTCAATTCATGATTTATGATTCATGATTCGACTCATGATTCATGATTCAATTCATGATTCATGATTCGACTCATGATTCCTGAGTCAATTCATGATTCATGATTCAATTCATGATTCATGATTTAATTCATGATTCATGATTCATTTCATAATTCATGATTCATGATTCAATTCATGGTTCATGATTCATGATTCATGATTCAATTTATGATTCATGATTCATTTCATAATTCATGATTCATGATTCAATTCATGATTCAATTCATAATTCATGATTCAATTCATGGTTCATGATTCATGATTCATGATTCAATTCATGATTCATGATTCAATTCATGATTCATGATTCATGATTCAATTCATGATTCATGATTCAATTCATGATTTTTGATTCATCATTCAATTCATGATTCTTGATTCGATTCATGATTCATGATTCAATTCATGATTCAATTCATGATTCATGGTTCATGATTCATGATTCAATTCCTGATTCAATTCATGATTCATGATTCAATTCATGATTCATGGTTCATGATTTGTGATTCATGATTCAATTCATGATTCATGATTCATGATTCAATTCATGATTTATGATTCGATTAATGATTCAAGATTCAATTTATGATTCATGATTCGACTAATGATTCATGATTCAATTTATGATTCATGATTCATGATTCGACTAAAAATTCATAATTCAATTCATGATTCATGATTCATAATTTAATTCATGATTCATGATTTAATTAATGATTAATGATTCATTTCATAATTCATGATTCATGATTCATGATTCATGATTTAATTCATGATTCATGATTCAATTAATGATTCATGATTCATGATTCATGATTCAATTCATGATTCATGATTCGATTAATGATTCATGATTCAATTCAGGTTTTGTGATTCATGATTCAATTCATGATTCTTGATTCATGATTCATAATATGATTCATGATTCAATTCATGATTCAATTCATGACTCATGATTCAATTCATGATTCATGATTCAATTCATCATTCATGATTCTATTCATGATTCATGATTCAATTCATGATTCATGATTCGATTCATGATTCAAGATTCATGATTCAATTCATGACTTATGATTCATGATTCGACTCATGATTCATGATTCAATTCATGATTCATGATTCAACTCATGATTCATGGTTCATGATTAATGATTCAATTCATGATTTATGATTCAATTCATGATTCATGATTCAATTCATGATTCGTGATTCAATTCATAATTTGTGATTCATGATTCAATTCATGCTTCATGATTCATGATTCGATTCATGATTCATGATTCAATTTATGATTCATGATTCATGATTCGACTAATGATTCATGATTCATGATTCAATTCATGATTCAATTCATGATTCATGATTTAATTTATGATTCATGATTCATTTCATAAATCATGATTCATGATTCATGATTCAATTCATGATTCATGATTCAATTAATGATTCATGATTCAATTCATGATTCATGATTCAACTAATGATTCATGATTCAATTCATAATTCATGATTCATGATTCATGATTTAATTCATGATTCATGATTCATGATTCATGATTCATTTCATGATTCATGATTCGATTAATGATTCATGATTCAATTCATGATTCCGGATTCATGTATTGATTCATAATTTATGATTCAATTCATGATTCATGATTTATGATTCAATTCATGATTCATGATTTATGATTCAATTCATGATTCATGATTCAAATCATGATTCAATTCATTATTCATGATTCGATTCGTGACTCAAGATTCAATTCATGATTCATGATTCATTCATAATTCATGATTCATGATTCATTCATAACTCATAATTTATGATTCAATTCATGATTCATGATTCAATTCATGATTCTTGATTCGATTCATGATTCATGATTCAAATCATGATTCAATTCATTATTCATGATTCGATTCGTGACTCAAGATTCAATTCATGATTCATGATTCATTCATAATTCATGATTCATGATTCATTCATAATTCATAATTTATGATTCAATTCATGATTCATGATTCTTGATTCGATTCATGATTCATAATATGATTCATGATTCATGATTCAATTTATGATTCAATTCATGATTCATGATTCAATTCATCATTCATTATTCTATTCATGATTCATGATTCAATTCATGATTCATGATTTGATTCATGATTCAAGATTCAATTCATGATTCAAGATTCATGATTCAATTCATGATTTATGATTCATGATTCGACTCATGATTCATGATTCAATTCATGATTCATGGTTCATGATTCATGGTTCATGATTCATGGTTCATGATTCATGATTCAATTCATGATTCATGATTCAATTCATGATTCATGGTTCATGATTCATGATTCAGTTCATGATTCATGATTCAATTCATGATTCATGGTTCATGATTCATGATTCAGTTCATGATTCATGATTCAATTCATGATTCATGATTCAATTCATGATTCATGATTCGATTAATGATTTATGATTCAATTTATGATTCATGATTCATGATTCGATTAATGATTCATGATTCAATTCATGATTCATGATTTAATTCATGATTCGTGATTCATTTCATAAATCATGATTCATGATTCAATTCATGATTCATGATTCAATTCATGATTCAATTCATAATTCATGATTCAATTCATGGTTCATGATTCATGATTCATGATTCAATTTATGATTCATGATTCATTTCATAATTCATGATTCATGATTCAATTCATGATTCATGATTCAATTCATGATTCATGATTCATGATTCAATTCATGATTCATGATTCAATTCATGATTTTTGATTCATCATTCAATTCATGATTCTTGATTCGATTCATGATTCATGATTCAATTCATGATTCATGATTCAATTCATGATTCATGGTTCATGATTAATGATTCAATTCCTGATTCAATTCATGATTCATGATTCAATTCATGATTCATGGTTCATGATTTGTGATTCATGATTCAATTCATGATTCATGATTCAATTCATGATTTATGATTCGATTAATGATTCAAGATTCAATTTATGATTCATGATTCATGATTCGACTAATGATTCATGATTCAATTTATGATTCATGATTCATGATTCGACTAAAAATTCATAATTCAATTCATGATTCATGATTCATGATTCATAATTCAATTCATGATTCATGATTTAATTAATGATTAATGATTCATTTCATGATTCATGATTCATGATTCATAATTCATGATTCAATTCATGATTCATGATTCAATTAATGATTCATGATTCATGATTCATGATTCAATTCATGATTCATGATTCGATTAATGATTCATGATTCAATTCATGATTCATGTATTGATTCATAATTTATGATTCAATTCATGATTCATGATTCATGATTCAATTCAGGATTTGTGATTCATGATTCAATTCATGATTCTTGATTCATGATTCATAATATGATTCATGATTCAATTCATGATTCAATTCATGACTCATGATTCAATTCATCATTCATGATTCTATTCATGATTCATGATTCAATTCATGATTCATGATTTGATTCATGATTCAAGATTCATGATTCAATTCATGACTTATGATTCATGATTCGACTCATGATTCATGATTCAATTCATGATTCATGATTCAACTCATGATTCATGGTTCATGATTAATGATTCAATTCATGATTTATGATTCAATTCATGATTCATGATTCAATTCATGATTCGTGATTCAATTCATGATTTGTGATTCATGATTCAATTCATGCTTCATGATTCATGATTTGATTCATGATTCAATTTATGATTCATGATTCATGATTCGACTAATGATTCATGATTCATGATTCAATTCATGATTCATGATTTAATTCATGATTCATGATTTAATTCATGATTCATGATTCATTTCATAAATCATGATTCATGATTCAATTAATGATTTATGATTCAATTCATGATTCATGATTCAATTAATGATTCATGATTCAATTCATGATTCATGATTCGACTAATGATTCATGATTCAATTTATGATTCATGATTCATGATTCGACTAATGATTCATGATTCAATTCATGATTCATAATTCATGATTCATAATTCATGATTCATGATTTAATTCATGATTCATGATTCATGATTCAATTCATGATTCATGATTCAATTAATGATTCATGATTCAATTCATGATTCATGATTCAACTAATGATTCATGATTCAATTCATAATTCATGATTCATGATTCATGATTTAATTCATGATTCATGATTCATGATTCATGATTCATTTCATGATTCATGATTCGATTAATGATTCATGATTCAATTCATGATTCCTGATTCATGTATTGATTCATAATTTATGATTCAATTCATGATTCATGATTTATGATTCAATTCATGATTCATGATTTATGATTCATGATTCAAATCATGATTCAATTCATTATTCATGATTCGATTCGTGACTCAAGATTCAATTCATGATTCATGATTCATTCATAATTCATGATTCATGATTCATTCATAACTCATAATTTATGATTCAATTCATGATTCATGATTCAATTCATGATTCTTGATTCGATTCATGATTCATGATTCAAATCATGATTCAATTCATTATTCATGATTCGATTCGTGACTCAAGATTCAATTCATGATTCATGATTCATTCATAATTCATGATTCATGATTCATTCATAATTCATAATTTATGATTCAATTCATGATTCATGATTCAATTCATGATTCTTGATTCGATTCATGATTCATAATATGATTCATGATTCATGATTCAATTTATGATTCAATTCATGATTCATGATTCAATTCATCATTCATTATTCTATTCATGATTCATGATTCAATTCATGATTCATGATTTGATTCATGATTCAAGATTCAATTCATGATTCAAGATTCATGATTCAATTCATGATTTATGATTCATGATTCGACTCATGATTCATGATTCAATTCATGATTCATGGTTCATGATTCATGATTCATGATTCAGTTCATGATTCATGATTCAATTCATGATTCATGATTCAATTCATGATTCATGATTCGATTAATGATTCATGATTCAATTTATGATTCATGATTCATGATTCGATTAATGATTCATGATTCAATTCATGATTCATGATTTAATTCATGATTCGTGATTCATTTCATAAATCATGATTCATGATTCATGATTCAATTCATGATTCATGATTCAATTCATGATTCAATTCATAATTCATGATTCAATTCATGGTTCATGATTCATGATTCATGATTCAATTTATGATTCATGATTCATTTCATAATTCATGATTCATGATTCAATTCATGATTCATGATTCAATTCATGATTCATGATTCATGATTCAATTCATGATTCATGATTCAATTCATGATTTTTGATTCATCATTCAATTCATGATTCTTGATTCGATTCATGATTCATGATTCAATTCATGATTCATGATTCAATTCATGATTCATGGTTCATGATTAATGATTCAATTCCTGATTCAATTCATGATTCATGATTCAATTCATGGTTCATGGTTCATGATTTGTGATTCATGATTCAATTCATGATTCATGATTCAATTCATGATTTATGATTCGATTAATGATTCAAGATTCAATTTATGATTCATGATTCATGATTCAACTAATGATTCATGATTCAATTTATGATTCATGATTCATGATTCGACTAAAAATTCATAATTCAATTCATGATTCATGATTCATGATTCATAATTCAATTCATGATTCATGATTTAATTAATGATTAATGATTCATTTCATAATTCATGATTCATGATTCATAATACATGATTCAATTCATGATTCATGATTCAATTAATGATTCATGATTCATGATTCATGATTCAATTCATGATTCATGATTCGATTAATGATTCATGATTCAATTCATGATTCATGTATTGATTCATAATTTATGATTCAATTCATGATTCATGATTCATGATTCATGATTCAATTCAGGATTTGTGATTCATGATTCAATTCATGATTCTTGATTCATGATTCATAATATGATTCATGATTCAATTCATGATTCAATTCATGACTCATGATTCAATTCATGATTCATGATTCAATTCATGATTCATGATTCTATTCATGATTCATGATTCAATTCATGATTCATGATTCAATTCATGATTCATGATTTGATTCATGATTCAAGATTCATGATTCAATTCATGACTTATGATTCATGATTCGACTCATGATTCATGATTCAATTCATGATTCATGATTCAACTCATGATTCATGGTTCATGATTAATGATTCAATTCATGATTTATGATTCAATTCATGATTCATGATTCAATTCATGATTCGTGATTCAATTCATGATTTGTGATTCATGATTCAATTCATGCTTCATGATTCATGATTTGATTCATGATTCAATTTATGATTCATGATTCATGATTCGACTAATGATTCATGATTCATGATTCAATTCATGATTCATGATTTAATTCATGATTCATGATTTAATTCATGATTCATGATTCATTTCATAAATCATGATTCATGATTCAATTAATGATTCATGATTCAATTCATGATTCATGATTCGACTAATGATTCATGATTCAATTTATGATTCATGATTCATGATTCGACTAATGATTCATGATTCAATTCATGATTCATAATTCATGATTCATAATTCATGATTCATGATTTAATTCATGATTCATGATTCATGATTCAATTCATGATTCATGATTCGATTAATGATTCATGATTCAATTCATGATTCATGATTCATGTATTGATTCATAATTTATGATTCAATTCATGATTCATGATTTATGATTCAATTCATGATTCATGATTTATGATTCAATTCATGATTCATGATTCAAATCATGATTCAATTCATTATTAATGATTCGATTCGTGACTCAAGATTCAATTCATGATTCATGATTCATTCATAATTCATAATTTATGATTCAATTCATGATTCATGATTCATGATTCAATTCATGATTCTTGATTCGATTCATGATTCATAATATGATTCATGATTCATGAGTCAATTTATGATTCAATTCATGATTCATGATTCAATTCATCATTCATTATTCTATTCATGATTCATGATTCAATTCATGATTCATGATTTGATTCATGATTCAAGATTCAATTCATGATTCAAGATTCATGATTCAATTCATGATTTATGATTCATGATTCGACTCATGATTCATGGTTCATGATTCATGATTCAATTCATGATTCATGATTCAATTCATGATTCATGGTTCATGATTCATGATTCAATTCATGATTCATGATTCAATTCATGATTCATGATTCAATTCATGATTCATGATTCGATTAATGATTCATGATTCAATTTATGATTCATGATTCGACTAATGATTCATGATTCGATTCATGATTCATGATTCATGATTTATGATTAAATTCATGATTCATGATTCAATTCATTATTCGATTCATGATTCATGATTCATGATTCAATTCATGATTTATGATTCATGATTCGACTCATGATTCATGATTCAATTCATGATTCATGATTCGACTCATGATTCATGAGTCAATTCATGATTCATGAGTTAATTCATGATTCATGATTCATGATTTAATTCATGATTCATGATTTAATTCATGATTCATGATTCATGATTCAATTCATGGTTCATGATTCAATTTATGATTCATGATTCATTTCATAATTCATGATTCATGATTCAATTAATGATTCAATTCATGATTCATGATTCAATTAATGATTCACGATTAATGATTCATGATTCGATTTATGATTCGATTTATGATTCATGATTCAATTTATGATTCATGATTCATGATTCGACTAATGATTCATGATTCAATTTATGATTCATGATTCATGATTCGACTAATGATTCATGATTCAATTTATGATTCATGATTCGACTAATGATTCATGATTCAATTCATGATTCATGATTCAATTCATGATTCATGATTCATGATTTAATTAATGATTCATGATTCATGATTCAATTCATGATTCATGATTCAAGATTCAATTCATGATTCATGATTCAATTGATGATTCATGATTCATGATTCAATTCATGATTCATGATTCAGGATTCATGTATTGATTCATAGTTTGTGATTCAATTCATGATTCATGATTCATGATTTATGATTCGATTCATGATTCAAATCATGATTTAATTAATTATTTATGATTCGATTCGTGACTCAAGATTCAATTCATGATTCATGATTCATTCATAATTCATGATTCATGATTCATTATTCGAATTATGATTCATGATTCGATTCATGATTCATGATTCAATTCATGATTCATAAATCATGATTTATTTAATGATTCATGATTTAATTCATGATTCATAATTCATGTTTCGATTCATGATTCAATTTATGATTAGATTCATGATTCATGATTCAATTCATGATTCATGATTTGATTAATGATTCATGATTCAATTCATGATTCATGATTCATGTATTGATTCATAATGTATGATTCAATTCATGATTCATGATTTATGATTCAATTCATGATTCATGATTCAATTCATGATTCATGATTTAATTCATGATTCATTTCATAAATCATGATTCATGATTCAATTCATGATTCATGATTCAATTAATGATTCATGATTCAATTCATGATTCATGATTCAATTTATGATTCATGATTCATGATTCGACTAATGATTCATGATTCAATTCATGATTCATAATTCATGATTCATAATTCATGATTCATGATTTAATTCATGATTCATGATTCATGTATTGATTCATAATTTATGATTCAATTCATGATTCATGATTTATGATTCAATTCATGATTCATGATTTATGATTCAATTCATGATTCATGATTCAAATCATGATTCAATTCATTATTCATGATTCGATTCGTGACTCAAGATTCAATTCATGATTCATGATTCATTCATAATTCATGATTCATGATTCATTCATAATTCATAATTTATGATTCAATTCATGATTCATGATTCATGATTCAATTCATGATTCTTGATTCGATTCATGATTCATAATATGATTCATGATTCATGATTCAATTTATGATTCAATTCATGATTCATGATTCAATTCATCATTCATTATTCTATTCATGATTCATGATTCAATTCATGATTCATGATTTGATTCATGATTCAAGATTCAGTTCATGATTCAAGATTCATGATTCAATTCATGATTTATGATTCATGATTCGACTCATGATTCATGATTCAATTCATGATTCAATTCATGATTCATGGTTCATGATTCATGATTCAATTCATGATTCATGATTCAATTCATGATTCATGGTTCATGATTCATGATTCAATTCATGATTCATGATTCAATTCATGATTCATGATTCGATTAATGATTCATGATTCGACTAATGATTCATGATTCGATTCATGATTCATGATTTATGATTAAATTCATGATTCATGATTCAATTCATTATTCGATTCATGATTCATGATTCATGATTCAATTCATGATTTATGATTCATGATTCGACTCATGATTCATGATTCAATTCATGATTCATGATTCGACTCATGATTCATGAGTCAATTCATGATTCATGAGTTAATTCATGATTCATGATTCATGATTTAATTCATGATTCATGATTTAATTCATGATTCATTTCATAATTCATGATTCATGATTCAATTAATGATTCAATTCATGATTCATGATTCAATTAATGATTCACGATTAATGATTCATGATTCGATTCATGATTCGATTTATGATTCATGATTCAATTCATGATTCATGATTCATGATTCATGATTCAATTCATGGTTCATGATTCGATTCATGTTTCATGATTCAATTCATGATATGTGATTCATGATTCAATTCATAATTCATGATTCGATTAATGATTCATGATTCAATTTATGATTCATGATTCATGATTTGACTAATGATTCATGATTCAATTTATGATTCATGATTCATGATTCGACTAATGATTCATGATTCAATTTATGATTCATGATTCAATTCATGATTCATGATTCATGATTCAATTCATGATTCATGATTCATGATTTAATTAATGATTCATGATTCATGATTCAATTCATGATTCAAGATTCAATTCATGATTCAATTGATGATTGATGATTCGTGATTCAATTCATGATTCATGATTCAGGATTCATGTATTGATTCATAGTTTGTGATTCAATTCATGATTCATGATTCATGATTTATGATTCAATTCATGATTCATGATTCAAATCATGATTTAATTAATTATTTATGATTCGATTCGTGACTCAAGATTCAATTCATGATTCATTCATAATTCATGATTCATGATTCAATTCATGATTCATGATTCATTCATGATTCATTATTCGAATTATGATTCATGATTCGATTCATGATTCATGATTCAATTCATGATTCATAAATCATGATTTATTTAATGATTCATGATTTAATTCATGATTCATAATTCATGTTTCGATTCATGATTCAATTTATGATTCGATTCATGATTCATGATTCAATTCATGATTCATGATTTGATTAATGATTCATGATTCAATTCATGATTCATGATTCATGTATTGATTCATAATGTATGATTCAATTCATGATTCATGATTTATGATTCAATTCATGATTCATGATTCATTCATAATTCATGATTCATGATTCATGATTCATGATTCAATTCATGATTCATGATTCATGATTCAATTTATGATTTGTGATTCATGATTCAATTCATGATTCTTGATTCAATTCACCATTCATAATATGATTCATGATTCAATTCATGATTCATGATTCAATTCATTATTCATTATTCTATTCATGATTCATGATTCATGATTCAATTCATGATTCATGATTCGATTCATGATTCATGATTTGATTCATGATTCAAGATTCCTGATTTAATTCATGATTTATGATTCATGATTCGACTCATGATTCATGATTCAATTCATGATTCATGATTCATGATTCAATTCATGATTCATGGTTCATGATTCATGATTCAATTCATGATTAATGATTCAATTCATGATTCAATTCATGATTCATGATACAATTCATGATTCATGATTCAATTCATGATTTGTGATTCATGATTCAATTCATGATTCATGATTCGATTAATGATTCATGATTCAATTTATGATTCATGATTCATGATTCGACTAATGATTCATGATTCAATTCATGATTCATGATTCATGATTTAATTCATGATTCATGATTCAATTCATGATTCATAAATTATGATTCAATTCATGATTCATGATTTATGATTCAATTCATGATTCATGATTCAAATCATGATTCATAATTCATGATTCATGATTCAATTCATTAATCATAAATCATGATTTAATTAATGATTCATAAATCATGTTTCGATTCATGATTCAATTTATGATTCGATTCATGATTCACGATTCAATTCATGATTGATGATTCATGATTCAATTCATGATTTATGATTCATTTCATGATTCATTTCATGATTCATGATTCATGATTCATGATTCAATTTATGATTCGATTCATGTTTTATGATTCAATTCATGATTCATGATCCGATTTATGATTCATGATTCATGACTCAAATCATGATTCATTTCATGATTTAGGATTCAATTCATGATTCATGATTCATGATTCGATTTATGATTCATGATTCGATTCATGATTCATGATTCAATTCATGATTCGATTTATGATTCATGATTCAATTCATGATTCATGATTCAATTCATGATTCATGATTCAATTCATTATTCATTATTCGATTCATGATTCAAGATTCATGATTCAATTCATGATTCATGATTCAATTCATGATTCATGATTCAATTCATTATTCATTATTCGATTCATGATTCAAGATTCATGATTCAATTCATGATTCATGATTCAATTCATGATTCATGATTCATGACTCAAATCATGATTCATTTCATGATTTAGGATTCAATTCATGATTCATGATTCCATTTATGATTCATGATTCGATTCATGATTCATGATTCGATTCATGATTCATGATTCATGATTCAATTCATTATTCATTATTCGATTCATGATTCAAGATTCATGATTCAATTCATGATTCATGATTCAATTCATGATTCATGATTCATGACTCAAATCATGATTCATTTCATGATTTAGGATTCATGATTCATGATTCATGATTCATAATTCGACTCATGATTCATGAGTCAATTCATGATTCATTTCATAATTCATGATTCATGATTCAATTCATGGTTCATGATTCATGATTCATGATTCAATTTATGATTTATGATTCATTTCATAATTCATGATTTGATTCATGATTCAATTAATAATTCATGATTCAATTAATGATTCATGATTCGATTCATGATTCGATTCATGATTCAATTCATGATTCATGATTCATGATTCAATTCATGGTTCATGATTCGATTCATGTTTCATGATTCAATTCATGATTTGTGATTCATGATTCATGATTCTATTAATGATTCATGATTCGATTAATGATTCATGATTCAATTTATGATTCATGATTCGACTAATGATTCATGATTCAATTTATGATTCATGATTCATGATTCGACTAATGATTCATGATTCAATTTATGATTCATGATTCATGATTCGACTAATGATTCATGATTCAATTCATGATTCATGATTCATGATTCGATTCATGATTCATGATTCGATTCATGATTCGATTCATGATTCATGATTCATGATTCAATTCATTATTCATTATTCGATTCATGATTCAAGATTCATGATTCAATTCGTGATTTATGATTCATGATTCGACTCATGATTCATGATTCAATTCATGATTCATGATTCAATTCATGATTCATGATTCATGTATTGATTCATAATGTATGATTCAATTCATGATTCATGATTTATGATTCAATTCATGATTCATTCATAATTCATGATTCATGATTCAATTCATGATTCATGATTCATGATTCAATTTATGATTTGTGATTCATGATTCAATTCATGATTCTTGATTCAATTCACCATTCATAATATGATTCATGATTCAATTCATGATTCATGATTCAATTCATTATTCATTATTCTATTCATGATTCATGATTCATGATTCAATTCATGATTCATGATTCGATTCATGATTCAAGATTCATGATTCAATTCATGACTTATGATTCATGATTCGACTCATGATTCATGATTCAATTCATGATTCATGATTCAACTCATGATTCATGGTTCATGATTAATGATTCAATTCATGATTTATGATTCAATTCATGATTCATGATTCAATTCATGATTCGTGATTCAATTCATGATTTGTGATTCATGATTCAATTCATGCTTCATGATTCATGATTCGATTCATGATTCATGATTCAATTTATGATTCATGATTCATGATTCGACTAATGATTCATGATTCATGATTCAATTCATGATTCATGATTCATGATTCAATTCATGATTCATGATTTAATTCATGATTCATGATTCATTTCATAAATCATGATTCATGATTCATGATTCAATTCATGATTCATGATTCAATTAATGATTCATGATTCAATTCATGATTCATGATTCAACTAATGATTCATGATTCAATTCATAATTCATGATTCATGATTCATGATTTAATTCATGATTCATGATTCATGATTCATGATTCATTTCATGATTCATGATTCGATTAATGATTCATGATTCAATTCATGATTCCTGATTCATGTATTGATTCATAATTTATGATTCAATTCATGATTCATGATTTATGATTCAATTCATGATTCATGATTTATGATTCAATTCATGATTCATGATTCAAATCATGATTCAATTCATTATTCATGATTCGATTCGTGACTCAAGATTCAATTCATGATTCATGATTCATTCATAATTCATAATTCATGATTCATTCATAACTCATAATTTATGATTCAATTCATGATTCATGATTCAATTCATGATTCTTGATTCGATTCATGATTCATGATTCAAATCATGATTCAATTCATTATTCATGATTCGATTCGTGACTCAAGATTCAATTCATGATTCATGATTCATTCATAATTCATGATTCATGATTCATTCATAATTCATAATTTATGATTCAATTCATGATTCATGATTCAATTCATGATTCTTGATTCGATTCATGATTCATAATATGATTCATGATTCATGATTCAATTTATGATTCAATTCATGATTCATGATTCAATTCATCATTCATTATTCTATTCATGATTCATGATTCAATTCATGATTCATGATTTGATTCATGATTCAAGATTCAATTCATGATTCAAGATTCATGATTCAATTCATGATTTATGATTCATGATTCGACTCATGATTCATGATTCAATTCATGATTCATGGTTCATGATTCATGGTTCATGATTCATGATTCAATTCATGATTCATGATTCAATTCATGATTCATGGTTCATGATTCATGATTCAGTTCATGATTCATGATTCAATTCATGATTCATGATTCAATTCATGATTCATGATTCGATTAATGATTCATGAGTCAATTTATGATTCATGATTCATGATTCGATTAATGATTCATGATTCAATTCATGATTCATGATTTAATTCATGATTCGTGATTCATTTCATAAATCATGATTCATGATTCAATTCATGATTCATGATTCAATTCATGATTCAATTCATAATTCATGATTCAATTCATGGTTCATGATTCATGATTCATGATTCAATTTATGATTCATGATTCATTTCATAATTCATGATTCATGATTCAATTCATGATTCATGATTCAATTCATGATTCATGATTCATGATTCAATTCATGATTCATGATTCAATTCATGATTTTTGATTCATCATTCAATTCATGATTCTTGATTCGATTCATGATTCAATTCATGATTCATGATTCAATTCATGATTCATGGTTCATGATTAATGATTCAATTCCTGATTCAATTCATGATTCATGATTCAATTCATGATTCATGGTTCATGATTTGTGATTCATGATTCAATTCATGATTCATGATTCATGATTCAATTCATGATTTATGATTCGATTAATGATTCAAGATTCAATTTATGATTCATGATTCATGATTCGACTAATGATTCATGATTCAATTTATGATTCATGATTCATAATTCGACTAAAAATTCATAATTCAATTCATGATTCATGATTCATGATTCATAATTCAATTCATGATTCATGATTTAATTAATGATTAATGATTCATTTCATAATTCATGATTCATGATTCATAATTCATGATTCAATTCATGATTCATGATTCAATTAATGATTCATGATTCATGATTCATGATTCAATTCATGATTCATGATTCGATTAATGATTCATGATTCAATTCATGATTCATGTATTGATTCATAATTTATGATTCAATTCATGATTCATGATTCATGATTCAATTCAGGATTTGTGATTCATGATTCAATTCATGATTCTTGATTCATGATTCATAATATGATTCATGATTCAATTCATGATTCAATTCATGACTCATGATTCAATTCATGATTCATGATTCAATTCATCATTCATGATTCTATTCATGATTCATGATTCAATTCATGATTCATGATTTGATTCATGATTCAAGATTCATGATTCAATTCATGACTTATGATTCATGATTCGACTCATGATTCATGATTCAATTCATGATTCATGATTCAACTCATGATTCATGGTTCATGATTAATGATTCAATTCATGATTTATGATTCAATTCATGATTCATGATTCAATTCATGATTCGTGATTCAATTCATGATTTGTGATTCATGATTCAATTCATGCTTCATGATTCATGATTCAATTCATGCTTCATGATTCATGATTTGATTCATGATTCAATTTATGATTCATGATTCATGATTCGACTAATGATTCATGATTCATGATTCAATTCATGATTCATGATTTAATTCATGATTCATGATTTAATTCATGATTCATGATTCATTTCATAAATCATGATTCATGATTCAATTCATGATTCATGATTCAATTAATGATTCATGATTCAATTCATGATTCATGATTCGACTAATGATTCATGATTCAATTTATGATTCATGATTCATGATTCGACTAATGATTCATGATTCAATTCATGATTCATAATTCATGATTCATAATTCATGATTCATGATTTAATTCATGATTCATGATTCATGATTCAATTCATGATTCATGATTCGATTAATGATTCATGATTCAATTCATGATTCATGATTCATGTATTGATTCATAATTTATGATTCAATTCATGATTCATGATTTATGATTCAATTCATGATTCATGATTTATGATTCAATTCATGATTCATGATTCAAATCATGATTCAATTCATTATTAATGATTCGATTCGTGACTCAAGATTCAATTCATGATTCATGATTCATTCATAATTCATGATTCATGATTCATTCATAATTCATAATTTATGATTCAATTCATGATTCATGATTCATGATTCAATTCATGATTCTTGATTCGATTCATGATTCATAATATGATTCATGATTCATGATTCAATTTATGATTCAATTCATGATTCATGATTCAATTCATCATTCATTATTCTATTCATGATTCATGATTCAATTCATGATTCATGATTTGATTCATGATTCAAGATTCAATTCATGATTCAATTCATGATTTATGATTCATGATTCGACTCATGATTCATGATTCAATTCATGATTCAATTCATGATTCATGATTCATGATTCAATTCATGATTCATTGTTCATGATTCATGATTCAATTCATGATTCATGATTCGACTAATGATTCATGATTCGATTCATGATTCATGATTCATGATTTATGATTAAATTCATGATTCATGATTCAATTCATTATTCGATTCATGATTCATGATTCATGATTCAATTCATGATTCATGATTCGACTCATGATTCATGAGTTAATTCATGATTCATGATTCATGATTTAATTCATGATTCATGATTTAATTCATGATTCATGATTCATTTCATAATTCATGATTCATGATTCAATTTATGATTCATGATTCATTTCATAATTCATGATTCATGATTCAATTAATGATTCAATTCATGATTCATGATTCAATTAATGATTCACGATTAATGATTCATGATTCGATTCATGATTCGATTTATGATTCATGATTCAATTCATGATTCATGATTCATGATTCATGATTCAATTCATGGTTCATGATTCGATTCATGTTTCATGATTCAATTCATGATATGTGATTCATGATTCAATTCATAATTCATGATTCGATTAATGATTCATGATTCAATTTATGATTCATGATTCATGATTCGACTAATGATTCATGATTCAATTTATGATTCATGATTCATGATTCGACTAATGATTCATGATTCAATTTATGATTCATGATTCGACTAATGATTCATGATTCAATTCATGATTCATGATTCAATTCATGATTCATGATTCAATTCATGATTCATGATTCATGATTTAATTAATGATTCATGATTCATGATTCAATTCATGATTCATGATTCAAGATTCAATTCATGATTCATGATTCAATTGATGATTCATGATTCATGATTCAATTCATGATTCATGATTCAGGATTCATGTATTGATTCATAGTTTGTGATTCAATTCATGATTCATGATTCATGATTTATGATTCAATTCATGATTCATGATTCAAATCATGATTTAATTAATTATTTATGATTCGATTCGTGACTCAAGATTCAATTCATGATTCATGATTCATTCATAATTCATGATTCATGATTCAATTCATGATTCATGATTCATTCATGATTCATTATTCGAATTATGATTCATGATTCGATTCATGATTCAATTCATGATTCATAAATCATGATTTATTTAATGATTCATGATTTAATTCATGATTCATAATTCATGTTTCGATTCATGATTCAATTTATGATTCGATTCATGATTCATGATTCAATTCATGATTCATGATTTGATTAATGATTCATGATTCAATTCATGATTCATGATTCATGTATTGATTCATAATGTATGATTCAATTCATGATTCATGATTTATGATTCAATTCATGATTCATGATTCAATTCATGATTCATGATTTAATTCATGATTCATGATTTAATTCATGATTCATGATTCATTTCATAAATCATGATTCATGATTCAATTCATGATTCATGATTCAATTAATGATTCATGATTCAATTCATGATTCATGATTCGACTAATGATTCATGATTCAATTTATGATTCATGATTCATGATTCGACTAATGATTCATGATTGAATTCATGATTCATAATTCATGATTCATAATTCAATTCATGATTCATGATTCATGATTCATGATTCAATTCATGATTCATGATTCGATTAATGATTCATGATTCAATTCATGATTCATGATTCATGTATTGATTCATAATTTATGATTCAATTCATGATTCATGATTTATGATTCAATTCATGATTCATGATTTAAATCATGATTCAATTCATTATTCATGATTCGATTCGTGACTCAAGATTCAATTCATGATTCATGATTCATTCATAATTCATGATTCATGATTCATTCATAATTCATAATTTATGATTCAATTCATGATTCATGATTCATGATTCAATTCATGATTCTTGATTCGATTCATGATTCATAATATGATTCATGATTCATGATTCAATTTATGATTCAATTCATGATTCATGATTCAATTCATCATTCATTATTCTATTCATGATTCATGATTCAATTCATGATTCATGATTTGATTCATGATTCAAGATTCAATTCATGATTCAAGATTCATGATTCAATTCATGATTTATGATTCATGATTCGACTCATGATTCATGATTCAATTCATGATTCAATTCATGATTCATGGTTCATGATTCATGATTCAATTCATGATTCATGATTCAATTCATGATTCATGGTTCATGATTCATGATTCAATTCATGATTCATGATTCAATTCATGATTCATGATTCAATTCATGATTCATGATTCGATTAATGATTCATGATTCAATTTATGATTCATGATTCGACTAATGATTCATGATTCGATTCATGATTCATGATTTATGATTAAATTCATGATTCATGATTCAATTCATTATTCGATTCATGATTTATGATTCATGATTCGACTCATGATTCATGATTCAATTCATGATTCATGATTCGACTCATGATTCATGAGTCAATTCATGATTCATGAGTTAATTCATGATTCATGATTCATGATTTAATTCATGATTCATGATTTAATTCATGATTCATTCATAATTCATGATTCATGATTCAATTCATGATTCATGATTCATTCATGATTCATTATTCGAATTATGATTCATGATTCGATTCATGATTCAATTCATGATTCATAAATCATGATTTATTTAATGATTCATGATTTAATTCATGATTCATAATTCATGTTTCGATTCATGATTCAATTTATGATTCGATTCATGATTCATGATTCAATTCATGATTCATGATTTGATTAATGATTCATGATTCAATTCATGATTCATGATTTATGATTCAATTCATGATTCATGATTCATTCATAATTCATGATTCATGATTCATGATTCATGATTCAATTCATGATTCATGATTCATGATTCAATTTATGATTTGTGATTCATGATTCAATTCATGATTCTTGATTCAATTCACCATTCATAATATGATTCATGATTCAATTCATGATTCATGATTCAATTCATTATTCATTATTCTATTCATGATTCATGATTCATGATTCATTCATGATTCATGATTCGATTCATGATTCATGATTTGATTCATGATTCAAGATTCCTGATTTAATTCATGATTTATGATTCATGATTCGACTCATGATTCATGATTCAATTCATGATTCATGATTCATGATTCAATTCATGATTCATGGTTCATGATTCATGATTCAATTCATGATTAATGATTCAATTCATGATTCATTTCATGATTCAATTCATGATTCATGATACAATTCATGATTCATGATTCAATTCATGATTTGTGATTCATGATTCAATTCATGATTTCATGATTCGATTAATGATTCATGATTCAATTTATGATTCATGATTCATGATTCGACTAATGATTCATGATTCAATTCATGATTCATGATTCATGATTTAATTCATGATTCATGATTCAATTCATGATTCATAAATTATGATTCAATTCATGATTCATGATTTATGATTCAATTCATGATTCATGATTCAAATCATGATTCATAATTCATGATTCATGATTCAATTCATTAATCATAAATCATGATTTAATTAATGATTCATAAATCATGTTTCGATTCATGATTCAATTTATGATTCGATTCATGATTCACGATTCAATTCATGATTGATGATTCATGATTCAATTCATGATTTATGATTCATTTCATGATTCATTTCATGATTCATGATTCATGATTCATGATTCAATTATGATTCGATTCATGTTTTATGATTCAATTCATGATTCATGATCCGATTTATGATTCATGACTCAAATCATGATTCATTTCATGATTTAGGATTCAATTCATGATTCATGATTCATGATTCGATTTATGATTCATGATTCGATTCATGATTCATGATTCAATTCATGATTCGATTTATGATTCATGATTCAATTCATGATTCATGATTCAATTCATGATTCATGATTCAATTCATTATTCATTATTCGATTCATGATTCATGATTCAATTCATGATTCATGATTCAATTCATGATTCAAGATTCATGATTCAATTCATGATTCATGATTCAATTCATTATTCATTATTCGATTCATGATTCAAGATTCATGATTCAATTCATGATTCATGATTCAATTCATGATTCATGATTCATGACTCAAATCATGATTCATTTCATGATTTAGGATTCAATTCATGATTCATGATTCCATTTATGATTCATGATTCGATTCATGATTCATGATTCGATTCATGATTCATGATTCAATTCATTATTCATTATTCGATTCATGATTCAAGATTCATGATTCAATTCATGATTCATGATTCAATTCATGATTCATGACTCAAATCATGATTCATTTCATGATTTAGGATTCATGATTCATGATTCATGATTCATAATTCGACTCATGATTCATGAGTCAATTCATGATTCATTTCATAATTCATGATTCATGATTCAATTCATGGTTCATGATTCATGATTCATGATTCAATTTATGATTTATGATTCATTTCATAATTCATGATTCAATTCATGATTCATGATTCAATTCATGATTCATGATTCAATTAATGATTCATGATTCGATTTATGATTCGATTCATGATTCAATTCATGATTCATGATTCAATTCATGATTCATGATTCAATTCATGGTTCATGATTCGATTCATGATTTGTGAATCATGATTCATGATTCTATTAATGATTCATGATTCGATTAATGATTCATGATTCATGATTCGACTAATGATTCATGATTCAATTTATGATTCATGATTCATGATTCGACTAATGATTCATGATTCAATTTATGATTCATGATTCATGATTCGACTAATGATTCATGATTCAATTTATGATTCATGATTCATGATTCGACTAATGATTCATGATTCAATTCA
>NW_027448151.1:0-70694 GCF_038048845.1 Mixophyes fleayi | reverse complement strand
TGAATCATGAATCATGAAAATAAATCATGAATTGAATCATGAATCATGAATCATGAATTAAATCATGAATCATGAATTGAATCAATTTGAATCATGAATCTTGAAATGAATCATGAATTGAATCATGAATCATGAATCATGAATCAAATCATGAATCATGAATCGAATCATGAATCATGAATCGAATCATGAATCATGAATTATGAATCGAATCATGAATCATGAATCATGAATCGAATCATGATTCATGAATTGAATCATGAATCATGAATTGAATCATGAATCATGAATTGAATCATGAATCATGAATCACAAATCATTAATTGAATCATGAATGGAATCATGAATCATGAATTGAATCATGAATCATGAATAGAATCATGAATTGAATCATGAATTGAATTATGAATCATAAATCATGAATTGAATCATTATTCATGAATTGAATCATAAATCATAATTTGAATCATGAATCATGAATCATGAGTTGAATCATGAATTATGAATTGAATCATGAATCATGAATCAAATATCGAATCATGAATCATGAATTGAATCATGAACTATGAATCATGAATTAAATCATGAATCATGAAGTGAATCATGAATTGAATGATGAATCATGAATCATGAGTTGAATCATGAATTGAATCATGAATCATGAATTGAATCATGAATCATGAAATTAATCATGAATTGAATCATGAATTGAATCATGAAATGAATCAGGAATTGAATCGTGAATCATGAATTGAATCATGAATTGAATCATGAATTGAATCATGAATCATGAATCATGAATCATGAATAATTAATCATGAATCATGAATCATGAATTGAATCATGAATCATGAATCGAATCATTAATCATGAATCATGAATCATGAATTGAATCATGAATCATGAATGATGAATCAAATCATGAAACATGAATTGAATCATGAATCATGAATCATGAATTGAATTATGAATCATGAATTGAATAATGAATCATGAATAGAATCATGAATTGAATCATGAATCATGAATCATGAATTGAATCATGAATCATAAATTGAATCATAAATCATTAATTGAATCATGAATCATGAGTTGAATCATGAATCATGAATTGAATCATGAATCTTGAATTGAATCATGAATCGAATCATGAATCATGAATTGAATCATGAATCGAATCATGAATCATGAATTGAATCATGAATCATGAATCATGAATCATGAATTGAATCATGAATCATGAAATGAATCATGAATCATGAATCATGAATTGAATCATGATTCATGAATCGAATCATGAATCATGAATCGAATCATGAATCATGAATAGAATCATGAATCGTGAATCATTAATTGAATCATGAATCATGAATCATAAATTGAATCATGAATCATGAATTGAATCATGAATCATGAATCACGAATCATGAATTGAACCATGAATCATTAATTGAATCATGGATCATGGATCATGAATCATGAATCATGAATTATGAATTGAATCATTAATCATGAATCATGAATCATGAATTGAATCATGAATCATGAATCATGAATCAAATCATGAAACATGAATTGAATCATGAATCATGAATCATGAATTGAATCATGAATCATGAATTGAATCATGAATCAAATCATGAATCATGAATTGAATCATGAATCATGAATCATGAATCATGAATTGAATCATGAATCATGAAATGAATCATGAATCATGAATCATGAATTGAATCATGAATCATGAATTGAATCATGAATCATGAATCGAATCATGAATCATGAATCATAAATCGAATCATGAATCATGAATCATGAATCACGAATCATGAATCATGAATTGAATCATGAATCATTAATCGAATCATGAATCATGAATTGAATCATGAATCATGAATCATGAATTGAATCATGAATCATTAATCGAATCATGGATCATGAATTGAATCATGAATCATGAATCATGAATCATGAATTGAATCATGAATCATGAATAGAATCATGAATTGAATCATGAATCATTAATCGAATCATGAATCATGAATTGAATCATGAATCATGAATCATGAATTGAATCATGAATCATTAATCGAATCATGGATCATGAATTGAATCATGAATCATGAATCATGAAATGTATCATGAATTGAATCATGAATTGAATCATGAATTGAATCATGAATTGAATCATTAATCATGAATTGAATCATAAATCATGAATTGAATCATGAATCATGAATCATGAATTGAATCATGAATCATGAATTGAATCATGAATCATGAATCAAATATTGAATCATGAATCATGAACCGAACCATGAATCATGAATCATAAATCGAATCATGAATCATGAATTAAATCATGAATCATGAATCACAAATCATGAATTGAATCATGACTCATTAATCGAATCATGGATCATGAATTAAATCATGAATCATGAATCATGAATCAAATCATGAATCATGAATCGAATCATGAATCATGAATCAAATAATGAATCATGAATTATGAATCGAATCATGAATCATGAATCATGAATCGAATCATGATTCATGAATTGAATCATGAATCATGAATTGAATCATGAATCATGAATTGAATCATGAATCATGAATCACAAATCATTAATTGAATCATGAATGGAATCATGAAGCATGAATTGAATCATGAATCATGAATAGAATCATGAATTGAATCATGAATTGAATTATGAATCATAAATCATGAATTGAATCATTAATCATGAATTGAATAATGAATCATGAATAGAATCATGAATTGAATCATGAATCATGAATCATGAATTGAATCATGAATTATAAATTGAATCATAAATCATTAATTGAATCATGAATCATGAGTTGAATCATGAATCATGAATTGAATCATAAATCTTTAATTGAATCATGAATCGAATCATGAATCATGAATTGAATCATGAATCGAATCATGAATCATGAATTGAATCATGAATCATGAAATTATTCATGAATCATGAATCATGAATTGAATCATGAATCATGAATTGAATCATGAATCATGAATCGAATCATGAATCATGAATCGAATCATGAATCATGAATAGAATCATGAATCGTGAATCATGAATTGAATCATGAATCATGAATCACGAATCATGAATTGAACCATGAATCATTAATTGAATCATGGATCATGGATCATGAATCATGAATCATGAATTATGAATCGAATCATTAATCATGAATCATGAATCATGAATTGAATCATGAATCATGAATCATGAATCAAATCATGAAACATGAATTGAATCATGAATCATGAATTGAATCATGAATCATGAATTGAATCATTAATCAAATCATGAATCATGAATTGAATCATGAATCATGAATCATGAATCATGAATTGAATCATGAAATGAATCATGAATTATGAATCATGAATTGAATCATGAATCATGAATTGAATCATGAATCATGAATCAAATCATGAATCATGAATAGAATCATGAATCATGCATCATGAATCGAATCATGAATCATGAATCATAAATCGAATCATGAATCATGAATTGAATCATGAATCATGAATTGAATCATGAATCATTAATCGACTCATGAATCATGAATTGAATCATTAATCATAAATCATGAATTGAATCATGAATCATTAATCGAATCATGGATCATGAATTGAATCATGAATCATGAATCATGAATTGAATCATGAATCATGAATAGAATCATGAATTGAATCATGAATCATGAATCATGAAATGAATCATGAATTGAATCATGAATTGAATCATTAATCATGCATCAAATCATTAATCATGAATCATGAATTGAATCATGAATCATGATTAGATTTATGAATTAAATCATGAATCATGAAATGATTCATGAAATGAATCTTAATTTGAATCATGAATCTTGAAATGAATCATGAATTGAATCATGAATCATGAATCATGAATTGAATCATGAATCATGAATCATGAATTGAATCATGAATCTTGAATCATGAATCAAATCATGAATCTTGAATCGAATCATGAATCATGAATCGAATTATGAATCATGAATTATGAATCGAATCATGAATCATGAATCATGAATCACAAATCATTAATTGAATCATGAATCGAATCATGAATAATGAATTGAATCATGAATCATGAATTGAATAATGAATAATGAATAGAATCATGAATTGAATCATGAATCATAAATCATGAATTGAATCATTAATCATGAATTGAATCAGAAATCATGAATTGAATCATGAATCATGAATCATGAGTTGAATCATGAATCATGAATTGAATCATGAATCATGAATTGAATCATGAATCATGAATCAAATATTGAATCATGAATCATAAATCGAACCATGAATCATGAATTGAATCATGAATCATGAATCAAATATCGAATCATGAATTGAATCATAAATCATGAATCATGAATTGAATCATGAATCATGAATCGTATCATGAATCACAAATCATTAATTGAATCATGAATCGAATCATGAATCATGAATTGAATCATGAATCATGAATCATTAATCATGAATTGAATCATGGATCATGAATAGAATCATGAATTGAATCATGAATTGAATCATGAATCATAAATCATGAATTGAGACATTAATCATGAATTGAATCATAAATCATGAATTGAATCATGAATCATGAGTTGAATCATGAATCATGAATTGAATCATGAATCATGAATTGAATCATGAATCATGAATCAAATATCGAATCATGAATCTAATCATGAATCATAAATCATGAATTGAATCAAGAATCATGAATCATGAATCATGAATTGAATCATAAATCATGAATCATGAATTGAATCATGAATCATGAATCGTATCATGAATCATAACTCGTGAATTGAATCATGAATCATGAATTGCATCATGAATCATGAATTAAATCATGAATCATGAATTGAATGATGAATTATGAATCATGAAATGTATCATGAATTGAATCATGAATTGAATCATGAATTGAATCATTAATCATGAATTGAATCATAAATCATGAATTGAATCATGAATCATGAATTGAATCATGAATCATGAATCAAATATTGAATCATGAATCATGAACCGAACCATGAATCATGAATCATAAATCGAATCATGAATCATGAATTGAATCATGAATCATGAATCACGAATCATGAATTGAATCGTGAATCATTAATCGAATCATGGATCATGAATTGAATCATGAATCATGAATCATGAATTGAATCATGAATCATGAAAAGAATCATGAATTGAATCATGAATCATGAATCATGAATTAAATCATGAATCATGAAATGAATCAATTTGAATCATGAATCTTGAAATGAATCATGAATTGAATCATGAATCATGAATCATGAATCGAATCATGAATCATGAATCATGAATCGAATCATGAATCATGAATTGAATCATGAATCATGAATTGAATCATGAATCATGAATCACAAATCATTAATTGAATCATGAATGGAATCATGAAGCATGAATTGAATCATGAATCATGAATAGAATCATGAATTGAATCATGAATCATAAATCATGAATTGAATCATTAATCATGAATTGAATCATAAATCATGAATTGAATCATGAATCATGAATCATGAGTTGAATCATGATCATGAATTGAATCATGAATCATGAATTGAATCATGAATCATGAATCAAATATTGAATCATGAATCATGAATCGAACCATGAATCATGAATTGAATCATGAATCATGAATCAAATATCGAATCATGAATTGAATCATAAATCATGAATCATGAATTGAATCATGAATCATGAATCGTATCATGAATCACAAATCATTAATTGAATCATGAATCGAATCATGAATCATAATTTGAATCATGAATCATGAATCATGAATCATGAATCATAAATTGAATCATGATCATGAATAGAATCATGAATTGAATCATGAATTGAATCATGAATCATAAATCATGAATTGAGACATTAATCATGAATTGAATCATAAATCATGAATTGAATCATGAATCATGAATCATGAGTTGAATCATGAATTGAATCATGAATCATGAATTGAATCATGAATCATGAATCAAATATCGAATCATGAATCGAATCATGAATCATGAATCATGAATTGAATCAAGAATCATGAATCATGAATTGAATCATAAATCATGAATCATGAATTGAATCATGAATCATGAATCGTATCATGAATCATAACTCATGAATTGAATCATGAATCATGAATTGAATCATGAATCATGAATTAAATCATGAATCATGAATTGAATGATGAATCATGAATCATGAAATGTATCATGAATTGAATCATGAATCATGAATTGAATGATGAATCATGAATCATGAAATGTATCATGAATTGAATCATGAATTGAATCATGAATTAAATCATTAATCATGAATTGAATCATACATCATGAATTGAATCATGAATCATGAATCATGAGTTGAATCATGAATCATGAATTGAATCATGAATCATGAATTGAATCATGAATCATGAATTGCATCATGAATCATGAATTGAATCATGAATCATGAATCAAATATTGAATCATGAATCATGAACCGAACCATGAATCATGAATCATAAATCAAATCATGAATCATGAATTGAATCATGAATCATGAATCACGAATCATGAATTGAATCATGAATCATTAATCGAATCATGGATCATGAATTGAATCATGAATCATGAAAATAAATCATGAATTGAATCATGAATCATGAATCATGAATTAAATCATGAATCATGAATTGAATCAATTTGAATCATGAATCTTGAAATGAATCATGAATTGAATCATGAATCATGAATCATGAATCAAATCATGAATCATGAATCGAATCATGAATCATGAATCGAATCATGAATCATGAATTATGAATCGAATCATGAATCATGAATCATGAATCGAATCATGATTCATGAATTGAATCATGAATCATGAATTGAATCATGAATCATGAATTGAATCATGAATCATGAATCACAAATCATTAATTGAATCATGAATGGAATCATGAATCATGAATTGAATCATGAATCATGAATAGAATCATGAATTGAATCATGAATTGAATTATGAATCATAAATCATGAATTGAATCATTATTCATGAATTGAATCATAAATCATAATTTGAATCATGAATCATGAATCATGAGTTGAATCATGAATTATGAATTGAATCATGAATCATGAATCAAATATCGAATCATGAATCATGAATTGAATCATGAACTATGAATCATGAATTAAATCATGAATCATGAAGTGAATCATGAATTGAATGATGAATCATGAATCATGAGTTGAATCATGAATTGAATCATGAATCATGAATTGAATCATGAATCATGAAATTAATCATGAATTGAATCATGAATTGAATCATGAAATGAATCAGGAATTGAATCGTGAATCATGAATTGAATCATGAATTGAATCATGAATTGAATCATGAATCATGAATCATGAATCATGAATAATTAATCATGAATCATGAATCATGAATTGAATCATGAATCATGAATCATGAATCGAATCATTAATCATGAATCATGAATCATGAATTGAATCATGAATCATGAATGATGAATCAAATCATGAAACATGAATTGAATCATGAATCATGAATCATGAATTGAATTATGAATCATGAATTGAATAATGAATCATGAATAGAATCATGAATTGAATCATGAATCATGAATCATGAATTGAATCATGAATCATAAATTGAATCATAAATCATTAATTGAATCATGAATCATGAGTTGAATCATGAATCATGAATTGAATCATGAATCTTGAATTGAATCATGAATCGAATCATGAATCATGAATTGAATCATGAATCGAATCATGAATCATGAATTGAATCATGAATCATGAATCATGAATCATGAATTGAATCATGAATCATGAAATGAATCATGAATCATGAATCATGAATTGAATCATGATTCATGAATCGAATCATGAATCATGATCGAATCATGAATCATGAATAGAATCATGAATCGTGAATCATTAATTGAATCATGAATCATGAATCATAAATTGAATCATGAATCATGAATTGAATCATGAATCATGAATCACGAATCATGAATTGAACCATGAATCATTAATTGAATCATGGATCATGGATCATGAATCATGAATCATGAATTATGAATTGAATCATTAATCATGAATCATGAATCATGAATTGAATCATGAATCATGAATCATGAATCAAATCATGAAACATGAATTGAATCATGAATCATGAATCATGAATTGAATCATGAATCATGAATTGAATCATGAATCAAATCATGAATCATGAATTGAATCATGAATCATGAATCATGAATCATGATTGAATCATGAATCATGAAATGAATCATGAATCATGAATCATGAATTGAATCATGAATCATGAATTGAATCATGAATCATGAATTGAATCATGAATCATGAATAGAATCATGAATCATGCATCATGAATCGAATCATGAATCATGAATCATAAATCGAATCATGAATCATGAATTGAATCATGAATCACGAATCATGAATCATGAATTGAATCATGAATCATTAATCGAATCATGAATCATGAATTGAATCATGAATCATGAATCATGAATTGAATCATGAATCATTAATCGAATCATGGATCATGAATTGAATCATGAATCATGAATCATGAATCATGAATTGAATCATGAATCATGAATAGAATCATGAATTGAATCATGAATCATTAATCGAATCATGTAATCATGAATTGAATCATGAATCATGATTAGAATCATGAATTAAATCATGAATTATGAAATGAATCATGAAATGAATCATAATTTGAATCATGAATCTTGAAATGAATCATGAATTGAATCATGAATCATGAATCATGAATTGAATCATGGATCATGAATCATGAATTGAATCATGAATCTTGAATCATGAATCAAATCATGAATCTTGAATCGAATCATGAATCATGAATCGAATCATGAATCATGAATTATGAATCGAATCATGAATCATGAATCATGAATCAGAAATCATTAATTGAATCATGAATCGAATCATGAATAATGAATTGAATCATGAATCATGAATTGAATAATGAATAATGAATAGAATCATGAATTGAATCATAAATCATGAATTGAATCATGAATCATGAATCATGAGTTGAATCATGAATCATGAATGGAATCATGAATCATGAATTGAATCATGAATCATGAATCAAATATTGAATCATGAATCATGAATCGAACCATGAATCATGAATTGAATCATGAATCATGAATCAAATATCGAATCATGAATTGAATCATAAATCATGAATCATGAATTGAATCATGAATCATGAATCGTATCATGAATCACAAATCATTAATTGAATCATGAATCGAATCATGAATCATGAATTGAATCATGAATCATAAATCATGAATCATGAATCATGAATTGAATCATGGATCATGAATAGAATCATGAATTGAATCATGAATCATAAATCATGAATTGAGACATTAATCATGAATTGAATCATAAATCATGAATTGAATCATGAATCATGAATCATGAGTTGAATCATGAATCATGAATTGAATCATGAATCATGAATTGAATCATGAATCATGAATCAAATATCGAATCATGAATCTAATCATGAATCATGAATCATGAATTGAATCAAGAATCATGAATCATGAATCATGAATTGAATCATGAATCATGAATCAAATATCGAATCATGAATCTAATCATGAATCATGAATCATGAATCATAACTCATGAATTGAATCATGAATCATGAATTGAATCATGAATCATGAATTAAATCATGAATCATGAATTGAATGATGAATCATGAATAATGAAATGTATCATGAATTGAATCATGAATTGAATCATTAATCATGAATTGAATCATAAATCATGAATTGAATCATGAATCATGAATCATGAGTTGAATCATGAATCATGAATTGAATCATGAGTCATGAATTGAATCATGAATCATGAATTGAATCATGAATCATGAATCAAATATTGAATCATGAATCATGAACCGAACCATGAATCATGAATCATAAATCGAATCATGAATCATGAATTGAATCATGAATCATGAATCACAAATCATGAATTGAATCATGAATCATTAATCGAATCATGGATCATGAATTGAATCATGAATCATGAATCATGAATTGAATCATGAATCATGAAAAGAATCATGAATTGAATCATGAATCATGAATCATGAATTAAATCATGAATCATGAAATGAATCAATTTGAATCATGAATCTTGAAATGAATCATGAATTGAATCATGAATCATGAATCATGAATCAAATCATGAATCATGAATCGAATCATGAATCATGAATCGAATCATGAATCATGAATTATGAATCGAATCATGAATCATGAATCATGAATCGAATCATGATTCATGAATTGAATCATGGATCATGAATTGAATCATGAATCATGAATTGAATCATGAATCATGAATCACAAATCATTAATTGAATCATGAATGGAATCATGAAGCATGAATTGAATCATGAATCATGAATAGAATCATGAATTGAATCATGAATTGAATTATGAATCATAAATCATGAATTGAATAATGAATCATGAATAGAATCATGAATTGAATCATGAATCATGAATCATGAATTGAATCATGAATTATAAATTGAATCATAAATCATTAATTGAATCATGAATCATGAGTTGAATCATGAATCATGAATTGAATCATGAATCTTGAATTGAATCATGAATCGAATCATGAATCATGAATTGAATCATGAATCGAATCATGAATCATGAATTAAATCATGAATCATGAATCATGAATCATGAATTGAATCATGAATCATGAAATGAATCATGAATCAAGAATTGAATCATGAATCATGAATTGAATCATGAATCATGAATCGAATCATGAATCATGAATCGAATCATGAATCATGAATAGAATCATGAATCGCGAATCATTAATTGAATCATGATTCATGAATCATAAATTGAATCATGAATCATGAATTGAATCATGAATCATGAATCACGAATCATGAATTGAACCATGAATCATTAATTGAATCATGGATCATGGATCATGAATCATGAATCATGATTTATGAATCGAATCATTAATCATGAATCATGAATCATGAATCAAATCATGAAACATGAATTGAATCATGAATCATGAATTGAATCATGAATCATGAATTGAATCATGAATCAAATCATGAATCATGAATTGAATCATGAATCATGAATCATGAATCATGAATTGAATCATGAATCATGAAATGAATCATGAATCATGAATCATGAATTGAATCATGAATCATGAATTGAATCATGAATCATGAATCGAATCATGAATCATGAATAGAATCATGAATCATGCATCATGAATCGAATCATGAATCATGAATCATAAATCGAATCATGAATCATGAATTGAATCATGAATCATGAATCATGAATCATGAATTGAATCATGAATCATTAATCGAATCATGAATCATGAATTGAATCATGAATCATTAATCGAATCATGGATCATGAATTGAATCATGAATCATGAATCATGAATCATAAATTGAATCATGAATCATGAATAGAATCATGAATTGAATCATGAATCATGAATCATGAAATGAATCATGAATTGAATCATGAATTGAATCATTAATCATGCATCAAATCATTAATCATGAATCATGAATTGAATCATGAATCATGGTTAGAATCATGAATTAAATCATGAATTATGAAATGAATCATGAAATGAATCATAATTTGAATCATGAATCTTGAAATGAATCATGAATTGAATCATGAATCATGAATCATGAATTGAATCATGGATCATGAATCATGAATTGAATCATGAATCTTGAATCATGAATCAAATCATGAATCTTGAATCGAATCATGAATCATGAATCGAATCATGAATCATGAATTATGAATCGAATCATGAATCATGAATCATGAATCACAAATTATTAATTGAATCATGAATCGAATCATGAATAATGAATTGAATCATGAATCATGAATTGAATAATGAAAATTGAATAGAATCATGAATTGAATCATGAATCATAAATCATGAATTGAATCATTAATCATGAATTGAATCATAAATCATGAATTGAATCATGAATCATGAATCATGAGTTGAATCATGAATCATGAATTGAATCATGAATCATGAATTGAATCATGAATCATGAATTGAATCATGAATCATGAATCAAATATTGAATCATGAATCATGAATCGAACCATGAATCATGAATTGAATCATGAATCATGAATCAAATATCGAATCATGAATTGAATCATAAATCATGAATCATGAATTGAATCATGAATCATGAATCGTATCATGAATCACAAATCATTAATTGAATCATGAATCGAATCATGAATCATGAATTGAATCATGAATCATGAATCATGAATCATGAATCATGAATTGAATCATGGATCATGAATAGAATCATGAATTGAATCATGAATTGAATCATGAATCATAAATCATGAATTGAGACATTAATCATGAATTGAATCATAAATCATGAATTGAATCATGAATCATGAATCATGAGTTGAATCAAAAATCATGAATTGAATCATGAATCATGAATTGAATCATGAATCATGAATCAAATATCGAATCATGAATCTAATCATGAATCATGAATCATGAATTGAATCAAGAATCATGAATCATGAATTGAATCATAAATCATGAATCATGAATTGAATCATGAATCATGAATCGTATCATGAATCATAACTCATGAATTGAATCATGAATCATGAATTGAATCATGAATCATGAATTAAATCATGAATCATGAATTGAATGATGAATCATGAATCATGAAATGTATCATGAATTGAATCATGAATTGAATCATGAATTGAATCATTAATCATGAATTGAATCATAAATCATGAATTGAATCATGAATCATGAATCATGAGTTGAATCATGAATCATGAATTGAATCATGAATCATGAATTGAATCATGAATCATGAATCAAATATTGAATCATGAATCATGAACCGAACCATGAATCACGAATCATAAATCGAATCATGAATCATGAATTGAATCATGAATCATGAATCACAAATCATGAATTAAATCATGAATCATTAATCGAATCATGGATCATGAATTGAATCATGAATCATGAATCATGAATTGAATCATGAATCATGAAAAGAATCATGAATTGAATCATGAATCATGAATCATGAATTAAATCATGAATCATGAAATGAATCAATTTGAATCATGAATCTTGAAATGAATCATGAATTGAATCATGAATCATGAATCATGAATCAAATCATGAATCATGAATCGAATCATGAATCATGAATCGAATCATGAATCATGAATTATGAATCGAATCATGAATCATGAATCATGAATCGAATCATGATTCATGAATTGAATCATGAATCATGAATTGAATCATGAATCATGAATTGAATCATGAATCATGAATCACAAATCATTAATTGAATCAAGAATGGAATCATGAAGCATGAATTGAATCATGAATCATGAATAGAATCATGAATTGCATCATGAATTGAATTATGAATCATAAATCATGAATTGAATCATTAATCATGAATTGAATAATGAATCATGAATAGAATCATGAATTGAATCATGAATCATGAATCATGAATTGAATCATGAATTATAAATTGAATCATAAATCATTAATTGAATCATGAATCATGAGTTGAATCATGAATCATGAATTGAATCATGAATCTTGAATTGAATCATGAATCGAATCATGAATAATGAATTGAATCATGAATTGAATCATGATTCTTGAATTGAATCATGAATCGAATCATGAATCATGAATTGAATCATGAATCGAATCATGAATCATGAATTGAATCATGAATCATGAATCATGAATCATGAATTGAATCATGAATCATGAAATGAATCATGAATCATGAATCATGAATTGAATCATGAATCATGAATTGAATCATGAATCATGAATCGAATCATGAATCATGAATCGAATCATGAATCATGAAAAGAATCATGAATCGTGAATCATTAATTGAATCATGAATCATGAATCATAAATTGAATCATGAATCATGAATTGAATCATGAATCATGAATCACGAATCATGAATTGAACCATGAATCATTAATTGAATCATGGATCATGGATTATGAATCGAATCATTAATCATGAATCATGAATCATGAATTGAATCATGAATCATGAATCATGAATCAAATCATGAAACATGAATTGAATCATGAATCATGAATTGAATCACTAATCATGAATTGAATCATGAATCAAATCATGAATCATGAATTGAATCATGAATCATGAATCATGAATCATGAATTGAATCATGAATCATGAAATGAATCATGAATCATGAATCATGAATTGAATCATGAATCATGAATTGAATCATGAATCATGAATCGAATCATGAATCATGAATAGAATCATGATTTATGCATCATGAATCGAATCATGAATCATGAATCATAAATTGAATCATGAATCATGAATTGAATCATGAATCATGAATCATGAATCATGAATTGAATCATGAATCATTAATCGAATCATGAATCATGAATTGAATCATGAATCATGAATCATGATTTGAATCATGAATCATTAATCGAATCATGGATCATGAATTGAATCATGAATCATGAATCATGAATCATGAATTGAATCATGAATCATGAATCACAAATCATGAATTAAATCATGAATCATTAATCGAATCATGGATCATGAATTGAATCATGAATCATTAATCATGAATTGAATCATGAATCATGAAAAGAATCATGAATTGAATCATGAATCATGAATCATGAATTAAATCATGAATCATGAAATGAATCAATTTGAATCATGAATCTTGAAATGAATCATGAATTGAATCATGAATCATGAATCATGAATCAAATCATGAATCATGAACCGAATCATGAATCATGAATCGAATCATGAATCATGAATTATGAATCGAATCATGAATCATGAATCATGAATCGAATCATGATTCATGAATTGAATCATGAATCATGAATTGAATCATGAATCATGAATTGAATCATGAATCATGAATCACAAATCATTAATTGAATCAAGAATGGAATCATGAAGCATGAATTGAATCATGAATCATGAATAGAATCATGAATTGAATCATGAATTGAATTATGAATCATAAATCATGAATTGAATCATTAATCATGAATTGAATAATGAATCATGAATAGAATCATGAATTGAATCATGAATCATGAATCATGAATTGAATCATGAATTATAAATTGAATCATAAATCATGAATTGAATCATGAATCATGAGTTGAATCATGAATCATGAATTGAATCATGAATCTTGAATTGAATCATGAATCGAATCATGAATAATGAATTGAATCATGAATTGAATCATGATTCTTGAATTGAATCATGAATCGAATCATGAATCATGAATTGAATCATGAATCGAATCATGAATCATGAATTGAATCATGAATCATAAATCATGAATCATGAATTGAATCATGAATCATGAAATGAATCATGAATCATGAATCATGAATTGAATCATGAATCATGAATTGAATCATGAATCATGAATCGAATCATGAATCATGAATCGAATCATGAATCATGAATAGAATCATGAATCGTGAATCATTAATTGAATCATGAATCATGAATTGAATCATGAATCATGAATCACGAATCATGAATTGAACCATGAATCATTAATTGAATCATGGATCATGGATCATGAATCATGAATCATGAATTATGAATCGAATCATTAATCATGAATCATGAATCATGAATCATGAATTGAATCATGAATCATGAATCATGAATCAAATCATGAAACATGAATTGAATCATGAATCATGAATTGAATCACTAATCATGAATTGAATCATGAATCAAATCATGAATCATGAATCATGAATCATGAATCATGAATTGAATCATGAATCATGAAATGAATCATGAATCATGAATCATGAATTGAATCATGAATCATGAATTGAATCATGAATCATGAATCGAATCATGAATCATGAATAGAATCATGAATCATGCATCATGAATCGAATCATGAATCATGAATCATAATTTGAATCATGAATCATGAATTGAATCATGAATCATGAATCATGAATCATGAATTGAATCATGAATCATTAATCGAATCATGAATCATGAATTGAATCATGAATCATGAATTGAATCATGAATCATTAATCGAATCATGGATCATGAATTGAATCATGAATCATGAATCATGAATCATGAATTGAATCATGAATCATGAATAGAATCATGAATTGAATCATGAATCATGAATCATGAAATGAATCATGAATTGAATCATGAATTGAATCATTAATCATGCATCAAATCATTAATCATGAATCATGAATTGAATCATGAATCATGATTAGAATCATGAATTAAATCATGAATTATGAAATGAATCATGAAATGAATCATAATTTGAATCATGAATCTTGAAATGAATCATGAATTGAATCATGAATCATGAATCATGAATTGAATCATGGATCATGAATCATGAATTGAATCATGAATCTTGAATCATGAATCAAATCATGAATCTTGAATCGAATCATGAATCATGAATCGAATCATGAATCATGAATTATGAATCGAATCATGAATCATGAATCATGAATCACAAATCATTAATTGAATCATGAATCGAATCATGAATAATGAATTGAATCATGAATCATGAATTGAATAATGAATAATGAATAGAATCATGAATTGAATCATGAATCATAAATCATGAATTGAATCATTAATCATGAATTGAATCATAAATCATGAATTGAATCATGAATCATGAATCATGAGTTGAATCATGAATTGAATCATGAATCATGAATTGAATCATGAATCATGAATCAAATATTGAATCATGAAACATGAATCGAACCATGAATCATGAATTGAATCATGAATCATGAATCAAATATCGAATCATGAATTGAATCATGAATCATGAATCGTATCATGAATCACAAATCATTAATTGAATCATGAATCGAATCATGAATCATGAATTGAATCATGAATCATGAATCATGAATCATGAATCATGAATTGAATCATGGATCATGAATAGAATCATGAATTGAATCATGAATTGAATCATGAATCATAAATCGTATCATGAATCACAAATCATTAATTAAATCATGAATCGAATCATGAATCATGAATTGAATCATTAATCATGAATTGAATCATAAATCATGAATTGAATCATGAATCATGAATCATGAGTTGAATCATGAATCATGAATTGAATCATGAATCATGAATTGAATCATGAATCATGAATCAAATATCGAATCATGAATCTAATCATGAATCATGAATCATGAATTGAATCAAGAATCATGAATCATGAATCATGAATTGAATCATAAATCATGAATCATGAATTGAATCATGAATCATGAATCGTATCATGAATCATAACTCATGAATTGAATCATGAATCATGAATTGAATCATGAATCATGAATTAAATCATGAATCATGAATTGAATGATGAATCATGAATCATGAAATGTATCATGAATTGAATCATGAATTGAATCATGAATTGAATCATTAATCATGAATTGAATCATAAATCATGAATTGAATCATGAATCATGAATCATGAATTGAATCATGAATCATGAATTGAATCATGAATCATGAATTGAATCATGAATCATGAATCAAATATTGAATCATGAATCATGAACCGAACCATGAATCATGAATCATAAATCGAATCATGAATCATGAATTATATCATGAATCATGAATCACAAATCATGAATTGAATCATGAATCATTAATCGAATCATGGATCATGAATTGAATCATGAATCATGAATCATGAAAAGAATCATGAATTGAATCATGAATCATGAATCATGAATTAAATCATGAATCATGAAATGAATCAATTTGAATCATGAATCTTGAAATGAATCATGAATTGAATCATGAATCATGAATCAAATCATGAATCATGAATCGAATCATGAATCATGAATCGAATCATGAATCATGAATTATGAATCGAATCATGATTCATGAATTAAATCATGAATCATGAATTGAATCATGAATCATGAATTGAATCATGAATCATGAATCACAAATCATTAATTGAATCATGAATGGAATCATGAAGCATGAATTGAATCATGAATCATGAATAGAATCATGAATTGAATCATGAATTGAATTATGAATCATAAATCATGAATTGAATCATTAATCATGAATTGAATAATGAATCATGAATAGAATCATGAATTGAATCATGAATCATGAATCATGAATTGAATCATGAATTATAAATTGAATCATAAATCATTAATTGAATCATGAATCATGAGTTGAATCACGAATCATGAATTGAATCATGAATCTTGAATTGAATCATGAATCGAATCATGAATCATGAATCGAATCATGAATCGAATCATGAATCATGAATTGAATCATGAATCATGAATCATGAATCATGAATTGAATCATGAATCATGAAATGAATCATGAATCATGAATCATGAATTGAATCATGAATCATGAATTGAATCATGAATCATGAATCGAATCATGAATCATGAATCGAATCATGAATCATGAATAGAATCATGAATCGTGAATCAATAATTGAATCATGAATCATGAATCATAAATTGAATCATGAATCATGAATTGAATCATGAATCATGAATCACGAATCATGAATTAAACCATGAATCATTAATTGAATCATGGATCATGGATCATGAATCATGAATCATGAATTATGAATCGAATCATTAATCATGAATCATGAATCATGAATTGAATCATGAATCATGAATCATGAATCAAATCATGAAACATGAATTGAATCATGAATCATGAATTGAATCATGAATCATGAATTGAATCATGAATCAAATCATGAATCATGAATTGAATCATGAATCATGAATCATGAATCATGAATTGAATAATGAATCATGAAATGAATCATGAATCATGAATCATGAATTGAATCATGAATCATGAATTGAATCATGAATCATGAATCGAATCATGAATCATGAATAGAATCATGAATCATGCATCATGAATCGAATCATGAATCATGAATCATAAATCGAATCATGAATCATGAATTGAATCATGAATCATGAATCATGAATCATGAATTGAATCATGAATCGTTAATCGAATTATGAATCATGAATTGAATCATGAATCATGAATCATGAATTGAATCATGAATCATTAATCGAATCATGAATCATGAATTGAATCATGAATCATGAATCATGAATCATGAATTGAATCATGAATCATGAATAGAATCATGAATTGAATCATGAATCATGAATCATGAAATGAATCATGAATTGAATCATGAATTGAATCATTAATCATGCATCAAATCATTAATCATGAATCATGAATTGAATCATGAATCATGATTAGAATAATGAATTAAATCATGAATTATGAAATGAATCATGAAATGAATCATAATTTGAATCATGAATCTTGAAATGAATCATGAATTGAATCATGAATCATGAATCATAAATTGAATCATGGATCATGAATCATGAATCGAATCATGAATCATGAATCGAATCATGAATCATGAATTATGAATCGAATCATGAATCATGAATCATGAATCACAAATCATTAATTGAATCATAAATCGAATCATGAATAATGAATTGAATCATGAATCATGAATTGAATAATGAATAATGAATAGAATCATGAATTGAATCATGAATCATAAATCATGAATTGAATCATTAATCATGAATTGAATCATAAATCATGAATTGAATCATGAATCATGAATCATGAGTTGAATCATGAATCATGAATTGAATCATGAATCATGAATTGAATCATGAATCATGAATCAAATATTGAATCATGAATCATGAATCGAACCATGAATCATGAAATGAATCATGAATCATGAATCAAATATCGAATCATGAATTGAATCATGAATCATGAATCGTATCATGAATCACAAATCATTAATTGAATCATGAATCGAATCATGAATCATGAATTGAATCATGAATCATGAATCATGAATCATAAATCATGAATTGAATCATGGATCATGAATAGAATCATGAATTGAATCATGAATTGAATCATTAATCATAAATCATGAATTGAGACATTAATCATGAATTGAATCATAAATCATGAATTAAATCATGAATCATGAATCATGATTTGAATCATGAATCATGAATTGAATTATGAATCATGAATTGAATCATGAATCATGAATCAAATATCGAATCATGAATCTAATCATGAATCATGAATCATGAATTGAATCAAGAATCATGAATCATGAATCATGAATTGAATCATAAATCATGAATCATGAATTGAATCATGAATCATGAATCGTATCATGAATCATAACATATGAATTGAATCATGAATCATGAATTGAATCATGAATCATGAATTAAATCATGAATCATGAATTGAATCATGAATCATGAATCATGAAATGTATCATGAATTGAATCATGAATTGAATCATGAATTGAATCATTAATCATGAATCATGAGTTGAATCATGAATCATGAATTGAATCATGAATCATGAATTGAATCATGAGTCATGAATTGAATCATGAATCATGAATCAAATATTGAATCATGAATCATGAACCGAACCATGAATCATGAATCATAAATCGAATCATGAATCATGAATTAAATCATGAATCATGAATCACAAATCATGAATTGAATCATGAATCATTAATCGAATCATGGATCATGAATTGAATCATGAATCATGAATCATGAATTGAATCATGAATCATGAAAAGAATCATGAATTGAATCATGAATCATGAATCATGAATTGAATCATGAATCATGAATTGAATCATGAATCATGAATCACAAATCATTAATTGAATCATGAATGGAATCATGAAGCATGAATTGAATCATGAATCATGAATAGAATCATGAATTGAATCATGAATTGAATTATGAATCATAAATCATGAATTGAATCATTAATCATGAATTGAATAATGAATCATGAATAGAATCATGAATTGAATCATGAATCATGAATCATGAATTGAATCATGAATTATAAATTGAATCATAAATCATTAATTGAATCATGAATCATGAGTTGAATCATGAATCATGAATTGAATCATGAATCTTGAATTGAATCATGAATCGAATCATGAATCATGAATTGAATCATGAATCGAATCATGAATCATGAATTGAATCATGAATCATGAATCATGAATCATGAATTGAATCATGAATCATGAAATGAATCATGAATCATGAATCATGAATTGAATCATGAATCATGAATCGAATCATGAATCATGAATAGAATCATGAATCGTGAATCATTAATTGAATCATGAATCATGAATCATAAATTGAATCATGAATCATGAATTGAATCATGAATCATGAATCACGAATCATGAATTAAACCATGAATCATTAATTGAATCATGGATCATGGATCATGAATCATGAATCATGAATTATGAATCGAATCATTAATCATGAATCATGAATCATGAATTGAATCATGAATCATGAATCATGAATCAAATCATGAAACATGAATTGAATCATGAATCATGAATTGAATCATGAATCATGAATTGAATCATGAATCAAATCATGAATCATGAATTGAATCATGAATCATGAATCATGAATCATGAATTGAATAATGAATCATGAAATGAATCATGAATCATGAATCATGAATTGAATCATGAATCATGAATTGAATCATGAATCATGAATCGAATCATGAATCATGAATAGAATCATGAATCATGCATCATGAATCGAATCATGAATCATGAATCATAAATCGAATCATGAATCATGAATTGAATCATGAATCATGAATCATGAATCATGAATTGAATCATGAATCGTTAATCGAATTATGAATCATGAATTGAATCATGAATCATGAATCATGAATTGAATCATGAATCATTAATCGAATCATGAATCATGAATTGAATCATGAATCATGAATCATGAATCATGAATTGAATCATGAATCATGAATAGAATCATGAATTGAATCATGAATCATGAATCATGAAATGAATCATGAATTGAATCATGAATTGAATCATTAATCATGCATCAAATCATTAATCATGAATCATGAATTGAATCATGAATCATGATTAGAATAATGAATTAAATCATGAATTATGAAATGAATCATGAAATGAATCATAATTTGAATCATGAATCTTGAAATGAATCATGAATTGAATCATGAATCATGAATCATGAATTGAATCATGGATCATGAATCATGAATCGAATCATGAATCATGAATCGAATCATGAATCATGAATTATGAATCGAATCATGAATCATGAATCATGAATCACAAATCATTAATTGAATCATAAATCGAATCATGAATAATGAATTGAATCATGAATCATGAATTGAATAATGAATAATGAATAGAATCATGAATTGAATCATGAATCATAAATCATGAATTGAATCATTAATCATGAATTGAATCATAAATCATGAATTGAATCATAAATCATGAATCATGAGTTGAATCATGAATCATGAATTGAATCATGAATCATGAATTGAATCATGAATCATGAATCAAATATTGAATCATGAATCATGAATCGAACCATGAATCATGAAATGAATCATGAATCATGAATCAAATATCGAATCATGAATTGAATCATGAATCATGAATCGTATCATGAATCACAAATCATTAATTGAATCATGAATCGAATCATGAATCATGAATTGAATCATGAATCATGAATCATGAATCATAAATCATGAATTGAATCATGGATCATGAATAGAATCATGAATTGAATCATGAATTGAATCATGAATCATAAATCATGAATTGAGACATTAATCATGAATTGAATCATAAATCATGAATTAAATCATGAATCATGAATCATGATTTGAATCATGAATCATGAATTGAATTATGAATCATGAATTGAATCATGAATCATGAATCAAATATCGAATCATGAATCTAATCATGAATCATGAATCATGAATTGAATCAAGAATCATGAATCATGAATCATGAATTGAATCATAAATCATGAATCATGAATTGAATCATGAATCATGAATCGTATCATGAATCATAACTCATGAATTGAATCATGAATCATGAATTGAATCATGAATCATGAATTAAATCATGAATCATGAATTGAATCATGAATCATGAATCATGAAATGTATCATGAATTGAATCATGAATTGAATCATGAATTGAATCATTAATCATGAATCATGAGTTGAATCATGAATCATGAATTGAATCATGAATCATGAATTGAATCATGAATCATGAATTGAATCATGAATCATGAATCAAATATTGAATCATGAATCATGAACCGAACCATGAATCATGAATCATAAATCGAATCATGAATCATGAATTAAATCATGAATCATGAATCACAAATCATGAATTGAATCATGAATCATTAATCGAATCATGGATCATGAATTGAATCATGAATCATGAATCATGAATTGAATCATGAATCATGAAAAGAATCATGAATTGAATCATGAATCATGAATCATGAATTGAATCATGAATCATGAAATGAATCAATTTGAATCATGAATCTTGAAAATGAATCATGAATTGAATCATGAATCATGAATCATGAATCAAATCATGAATCATGAATCGAATCATGAATCATGAATCGAATCATGAATCATGAATTATGAATCGAATCATGAATCAGGAATCATGAATCGTATCATGATTCATGAATTGAATCATGAATCATGAATCACACAAATCATTAATTGAATCATGAATGGAATCATGAAGCATGAATTGAATCATGAATCATGAATAGAATCATGAATTGAATCATGAATTGAATTATGAAACATAAATCATGAATTGAATCATTAATCATGAATTGAATAATGAATCATGAATAGAATCATGAATTGAATCATGAATCATGAATCATGAATTGAATCATGAATTATAAATTGAATCATAAATCATTAATTGAATCATGAATCATGAGTTGAATCATGAATCATGAATTGAATCATGAATCTTGAATTGAATCATGAATCGAATCATGAATCATGAATTGAATCATGAATCGAATCATGAATCATGAATTGAATCATGAATCATGAATCATGAATTGAATCATGAATCATGAAATGAATCATGAATCATGAATTGAATCATGAATCATGAATCGAATCATGAATCATGAATCGAATCATGAATCATGAATAGAATCATGAATCGTGAATCATTAATTGAATCATGAATCATGAATCATAAATTGAATCATGAATCATGAATTGAATCATGAATCATGAATCACGAATCATGAATTGAACCATTAATCATTAATTGAATCATGGATCATGGATCATGAATCATGAATCATGAATTATAAATCGAATCATTAATCATGAATCATGAATCATGAATTGAATCATGAATCATGAATCATGAATCAAATCATGAAACATGAATTGAATCATGAATCATGAATTGAATCATGAATCATGAATTGAATCATTAATCAAATCATGAATCATGAATTGAATCATGAATCATGAATCATGAATCAAGAATTGAATCATGAATCATGAAATGAATCATGAATCATGAATCATGAATTGAATCATGAATCATGAATTGAATCATGAATCATGAATCGAATCATGAATCATGAATCGAATCATGAATCATGAATCATAAATCGAATCATGAATCATGAATTGAATCATGAATCATGAATCATGAATCATGAATTGAATCATGAATCATTAATCGAATCATGAATCATGAATTGAATCATGAATCATAAATCATGAATTGAATCATGAATCATTAATCGAATCATGGATCATGAATTGAATCATGAATCATGAATAGAATCATGAATTGAATCATGAATCATGAATCATGAAATGAATCATGAATTGAATCATGAATTGAATCATTAATCATGCATCAAATCATTAATCATGAATCATGAATTGAATCATGAATCATGATTAGATTTATGTATTAAATCATGAATCATGAAATGAATCATGAAATGAATCATAATTTGAATCATGAATCTTGAAATGAATCATGAATTGAATCATGAATCATGAATCATGAATTGAATCATGAATCATGAATCATGAATTGAATCATGAATCTTGAATCATGAATCAAATCATGAATCTTGAATCGAATCATGAATCATGAATCGAATTATGAATCATGAATTATGAATCGAATCATGAATCATGAATCATGAATCACAAATCATTAATTGAATCATGAATCGAATCATGAATAATGAATTGAATCATGAATCATGAATTGAATAATGAATAATGAATAGAATCATGAATTGAATCATGAATCATAAATCATGAATTGAATCATTAATCATGAATTGAATCATAAATCATGAATTGAATCATGAATCATGAATCATGAGTTGAATCATGAATCATGAATTGAATCATGAATCATGAATTGAATCATGAATCATGAATCAAATATTGAATCATGAATCATGAATCGAACCATGAATCATGAATTGAATCATGAATCATGAATCAAATATCGAATCATGAATTGAATCATAAATCATGAATCATGAATTAAATCATGAATCATGAATCGTATCATGAATCACAAATCATAAATTAAATCATGAATCATGAATTGAATCATGAATCATGAATCATGAATCATGAATTGAATCATGGATCATGAATAGAATCATGAATTGAATCATGAATTGAATCATGAATTGAGACATTAATCATGAATTGAATCATAAATCATGAATTGAATCATGAATCATGAATCATGAGTTGAATCATGAATCATGAATTGAATCATGAATCACGAATCTAATCATGAATCATAAATCATGAATTGAATCAAGAATCATGAATCATGAATCATGAATTGAATCATAAATCATGAATCATGAATTGAATCATGAATCATGAATCGTATCATGAATCATAACTCATGAATTGAATCATGAATCATGAATTGAATCATGAATCATGAATTAAATCATGAATCATGAATTGAATGATGAATCATGAATCATGAAATGTATCATGAATTGAATCATGAATTGAATCATGAATTGAATCATTAATCATGAATTGAATCATAAATCATGAATTGAATCATGAATCATGAATCATGAGTTGAATCATGAATCATGAATTGAATCATGAATCATGAATTGAATCATGAATCATGAATTGAATCATGAATCATGAATCAAATATTGAATCATGAATCATGAACCGAACCATGAATCATGAATCATAAATCGAATCATGAATCATGAATTGAATCATGAATCATGAATTGAATCATGAATCATGAATCACAAATCATGAATTGAATCGTGAATCATTAATCGAATCATGGATCATGAATTGAATCATGAATCATGAATCATGAATTGAATCATGAATCATGAAAAGAATCATGAATTGAATCATGAATCATGAATCATGAATTAAATCATGAATCATGAAATGAATCAATTTGAATCATGAATCTTGAAATGAATCATGAATTGAATCATGAATCATGAATCATGAATCAAATCATGAATCATGAATCATGAATCGAATCATGAATCATGAATTATGAATCGAATCATGAATCATGAATCATGAATTAAATCATGAATCATGAATTGAATCATGAATCATGAATCATGAATTAAATCATGAATCATGAATTGAATCATGAATACTGAATTGAATCATGAATCATGAAATGAATCATGAATTGAATCATGAATCATGGATCATGAATTGAATCATTAATCATGAATCATGAATCATGAATCAAATCATGAATCATGAATCAAATCATGAATCATGAATCGAATCATGAATCATGAATTATGAATCGAATCATGAATCATAATTCGAATCATGAATCATGAATCGAATCATGAATCATGAATTGAATCATGAATCATGAATCATGAATCATGAATTGAATCATGAATCATGAATTGAATCATGAATTGAATCATGAATCATAAATCATGAATTGAATCATTAATCATGAATTGAATCATGAATCATGAATCACGAATTATGAATTGAATCATGAATCATTAATCGAATCATGGATCATGAATTGAATCATGAATCATGAATTGAATCATGAATCATGAATAGAATCATGAATTGAATCATGAATCATGAATCATGAAATGAATCATGAATTGAATCATGAATTGAATCATTAATCATGAATCTTGAATTTCAATAATGAATCATGAATTGAATCATGAATCATGATTAGAATCATGAACTCAATCATGAATCATGAAATGAATCATGAATCATGAATTGAATCATGAATCATGAATTGAATCATGAATTGAATCATGAATCATAAATCATGAATTGAATCATTAATCATAAATTGAATCATGAATCATGAATCACGAATTATGAATTTAATCATGAATCATTAATCGAATCATGGATCATGAATTGAATCATGAATCATGAATCATGAATTGAATCATGAATCATGAATAGAATCATGAATTGAATCATGAATCATGAATCATGAAATGAATCATGAATTGAATCATGAATTGAATCATTAATCATGAATCTTGAATTTCAATAATGAATCATGAATTGAATCATGAATCATGATTAGAAACATGAATTAAATCATGAATCATGAAATGAATCATGAAATGAATCATAATTTGAATCATGAATCTTGAAATGAATCATGAATTTAATCATGAATCATGAATCATGAATTGAATCATGAATCATGAATTGAATCATGAATCTTGAATCATGATTCAAATCATGAATCTTGAATCGAATCATGAATCATGAATCGAATCGTGAATCATGAATTATGAATCGAATCATGAATCATGAATCATGAATCGAATCATGAATCATGAATCGAATCATGAATCATGAATCATGAATCACAAATTATTAATTGAATCATGAATCGAATCATGAATAATGAATTGAATCATGAATCATGAATTGAATCATGAATAATGAATAAAATCATGAATTGAATCATGAATCATAAATCATGAATTGAATCATGAATCATGAATTGAATCATGAATCATGAATCAAATATTGAATCATGAATCATGAATCGAATCATGAACCATGAATTGAATCATGAATCATGAATCAAATATCGAATCATGAATTGAAACATGAATCATGAATTGAATCATGAATCATGAATCACAAATCATTAATTAAATCATGAATCGAATCATGAATCATGAATTGAATCATAAATCATGAATTGAATCATGAATCATGAATTGAATCATGAATCATGAATCAAATATTGAATCATGAATCATGAATCGAATCATGAACCATGAATTGAATCATGAATCATGAATCAAATATCGAATCATGAATTGAAACATGAATCATGAATTGAATCATGAATCATGAATCACAAATCATTAATTAAATCATGAATCGAATCATGAATCATGAATTGAATCATGAATCATGAATTGAATCATGAATCATGAATCATGAATCATGAATCATGAATTGAATCATGAATCATGAATAGAATCATGAATTGAATCATGAATCATGAATTGAATCATGAATCATGAATCAAATATCGAATCATGAATCAAATCATGAATCATGAATTGAATCAAGAATCATGAATCATGAATCATGAATTGAATCATAAATCATAAATCATGAATTGTATCATGAATCATGAATCGTATCATGAATCATAACTCATGAATTGAATCATGAATCATGAATTAAATCATGAATCATGAAATGAATCATGAATTGAATGATGAATCATGAATCATGAAATGTATCATGAATTGAATCATGAATTGAATCATGAATTGGATCATGAATTATGAATTGAATCATGAATCATGAATTGAATCATGAATAATGAATTAAATCATGAATCATGAATTGAATCATGAATACTGAATTGAATCATGAATCATGAAATGAATCATGAATTGAATCATGAATTATGAATTGAATCATGAATCATGAATTAAATCATGGATTGAATCATGAATAATGAATTAAATCATGAATCATGAATTGAATCATGAATTACTGAATTGAATCATGAATCATGAAATGAATCATGAATTGAATCATGAATCATGGATCATGAATTGAATCATTAATCATGAATCATGAATCATGAATCAAATCATGAATCATGAATCAAATCATGAATCATAAATCGAATCATGAATCATGAATTATGAATCGAATCATGAATCATAATTTGAATCATGAATCATGAATCGAATCATGAATCATGAATTGAATCATGAATCACAAATCATTAATTGAATCATGAATCGAATCATGAATCATGAATTGAATCATGAATTATGAATCATGAATTGAATCATGAATCATAAATTGAATCATGAATTGAATCATGAATCATAAATCATGAATTGAATCATTAATCATGAATTGAATCATGAATCATGAATCACGAATTATGAATTGAATCATGAATCATTAATCGAATCATGGATCATGAATTGAATCATGAATCATGAATCATGAATTGAATCATGAATCATGAATAGAATCATGAATTGAATCATGAATCATGAATCATGAAATGAATCATGAATTGAATCATGAATTGAATCATTAATCATGAATCATGAATTTCAATAATGAATCATGATTTGAATCATGAATCTTGAAATGAATCATGAATTAAATCATGAATCATGAATCATGAATCGAATCATGAATCGAATCATGAATCATGAATTGAATCATGAATCATGAATTGAATCATGAATCATGAATTGAATCATGAATCATGAATCACGAATTATGAATTGAATCATGAATCATTAATCGAATCATGGATCATGAATTGAATCATGAATCATGAATCATGAATTGAATCATGAATCATGAATAGAATCATGAATTGAATCATGAATCATGAATCATGAAATGAATCATGAATTGAATCATGAATTGAATCATTAATCATGAATCATGAATTTCAATAATGAATCATGAATTGAATCATGAAATGAATCATGAATTGAATCATGAATTGAATCATTAATCATGAATCATGAATTTCAATAATGAATCATGATTTGAATCATGAATCTTGAAATGAATCATGAATTAAATCATGAATCATGAAATGAATCATGAAATGAATCATAATTTGAATCATGAATCTTGATATGAATCATGAATTTAATCATGAATCATGAATTGAATCATGAATCATGAATCGAATCATGAATCATGAATCACAAATCATTAATTGAATCATGAATCGAATCATGAATAATGAATTGAATCATGAATCATGACTTGAATCATGAATAATGAATAAAATCATGAATTGAATCATGAATCATAAATCATGAAGTGAATCATTAATCATGAATTGAATCATAAATCATGAATTGAATCATGAATCATGAATCATGTGTTGAATCATGAATCATGAATTGAATCATGAATCATGAATTGCATCATGAATCATGAATCAAATATTGAATCATGAATCATGAATCGAATCATGAACCATGAATTGAATCATGAATCATGAATCAAATATCGAATCATGAATTGAATCATAAATCATTAATCATGAATTGAATCATGAATCATGAATCGTATCATGAATCATGACTCATGAATTAAATCATAAATAAAGAATTGAATCATGAATTATGAATCATGAATTAAATCATGAATCATTAAGTGAATCATGAATTGAATGATGAATCATGAATCATGAAATTAATCATGAATTGAATGATGAATCATGAATCATGAAATTAATCATGAATTGAATCATGAATTGAATCATGAATTGAATCATGAATCATGAATTGAATCAGGAATCATGAATTGAATCATGAATCATGAATCATGAATCGAATCATTAATCATGAATCATGAATCGAATCATGAATCATGAATCGAATCATGAAACATGAATTGAATCATGAATCATGAATTGAATCATGAATCGAATCATGAATCATGAATTGAATCATGAATCATGAAATGAATCATGAATCATGAATCATGAATTGAATCATGAATTAAATCGTGAATCATGAATCGAAATATGAATCAGGAATAGAATCATAAATCATGAATTATGAATCGAATCATGAATCATGAATCATGAATCGAATCATGATTCATGAATTGAATCATGAATCATGAATTGAATCATGAATCATGAATTGAATCATGAATCATGAATTGAATCATGAATCATGAATCACAAATCATTAATTGAATCATGAATGGAATCATGAATCATGAATTGAATCATGAATCATGAATAGAATCATGAATTGAATCATGAATTGAATTATGAATCATAAATCATGAATTGAATCATTAATCATGAATTGAATCATAAATCATGAATTGAATCATGAATCATGAGTCAAATATCGAATCATGAATCATGAATTGAATCATGAATCATGAAGTGAATCATGAATTGAATGATGAATCATGAATCATGAATTGAATCATGAATTGAATCATGAATTGAATCATGAATTAAATCATGAACCATAAATTGAATCATGAATACTGAATTGAATCATGAATCATGAAATGAATCATGAATTGAATCATGAATCATGAATCATGAATCGAATCATTAATCATGAATCATGAATCGAATCATGAATCATGAATCATGAATCGAATCATGAAACATGAATTGAATCATGAATCATGAATTGAATCATGAATCGAATCATGAATCATGAATTGAATCATGAATCATGAATCATGAATTGAATCATGAATCATGAAATGAATCATGAATCATGAATCATGAATTGAATCATGAATTGAATCGTGAATCATGAATCGAATCATGAATCAGGAATAGAATCATAAATCATGAATCATGAATCGAATCATGAATCATGAATCATAAATCAAATCATAAATCATGAATTGAATCATGAATCATGAATCACAAATCATGAATTGAATCATGAATCAATAATCGATTAATGGATCATGAATTGAATCATGAATCATGAATCATGAATCATGAATTGAATCATGAATCATGAAAATAATCATGAATTGAATCATGAATCATGAATAATGAATTAAATCATGAATCATGAAATGAATCAATTTGAATCATGAATCTTGAATTGAATCATGAATTGAATCATGAATCATGAATCATGAATCAAATCATGAATCAAATCATGAATCATGAATCGAATCATGAATCATTAATTATGAATCGAATCATGAATCATGAATCATGAATCGAATCATGAATCGAATCATGAATCATGAATTGAATCATGAATCATGAATTGAATCATGAATCATGAATTGAATCATGAATCATGAATCACGAATTATGAATTGAATCATGAATCATTAATCGAATCATGGATCATGAATTGAATCATGAATCATGAATCATGAATTGAATCATGAATCATGAATAGAATCATGAATTGAATCATGAATCATGAATCATGAAATGAATCATGAATTGAATCATGAATTGAATCATTAATCATGAATCATGAATTTCAATAATGAATCATGAATTGAATCATGAAATGGATCATGAATTGAATCATGAATTGAATCATTAATCATAAATCATGAATTTCAATAATGAATCATGATTTGAATCATGAATCTTGAAATGAATCATGAATTAAATCATGAATCATGAAATGAATCATGAAATGAATCATATTTGAATCATGAATCTTGAAATGAATCATGAATTTAATCATGAATCATGAATTGAATCATGAATCATGAATCGAATCATGAATCATGAATCACAAATCATTAATTGAATCATGAATCGAATCATGAATAATGAATTGAATCATGAATCATGAATTGAATCATGAATAATGAATAAAATCATGAATTGAATCATGAATCATAAATCATGAATTGAATCATTAATCATGAATTGAATCATAAATCATGAATTGAATCATGAATCATGAATCATGTGTTGAATCATGAATCATGAATTGAATCATGAATCATGAATTGAATCATGAATCATGAATCAAATATTGAATCATGAATCATGAATCGAATCATGAACCATGAATTGAATCATGAATCATGAATCAAATATCGAATCATGAATTGAATCATAAATCATTAATCATGAATTGAATCATGAATCATGAATCGTATCATGAATCATGACTCATGAATTAAATCATAAATAAAGAATTGAATCATGAATTATGAATCATGAATTAAATCATGAATCATGAATTGAATCATGAATCATGAATAATGAATTAAATCATGAATCATGAAATGAATCAATTTGAATCATGAATCTTGAATTGAATCATGAATTGAATCATGAATCATGAATCATGAATCAAATCATGAATCAAATCATGAATCATGAATCGAATCATGAATCATTAATTATGAATCGAATCATGAATCATGAATCATGAATCGAATCATGAATCATGAATCGAATCATGAATCATGAATCGAATCATGAATCATGAATTGAATCATGAATCATGAATTGAATCATGAATCATGAATCACGAATTATGAATTGAATCATGAATCATTAATCGAATCATGAATCATGAATCGTGAATTGAATCATGAATCATGAATCATGAATAGAATCATGAATTGAATCATGAATCATGAATCATGAAATGAATCATGAATTGAATCATGAATTGAATCATTAATCATGAATCATGAATTTCAATAATGAATCATGAATTGAATCATGAAATGGATCATGAATTGAATCATGAATTGAATCATTAATCATAAATCATGAATTTCAATAATGAATCATGATTTGAATCATGAATCTTGAAATGAATCGTGAATTAAATCATGAATCATGAAATGAATCATGAAATGAATCATAATTTGAATCATGAATCTTGAAATGAATCATGAATTTAATCATGAATCATGAATTGAATCATGAATCATGAATCGAATCATGAATCATGAATCATGAATCACAAATCATTAATTGAATCATGAATCGAATCATGAATAATGAATTGAATCATGAATCATGAATTGAATCATGAATAATGAATAAAATCATGAATTGAATCATGAATCATGAATCATGTGTTGAATCATGAATCATGAATTGAATCATGAATCATGAATTGAATCATGAATCATGAATCATGTGTTGAATCATGAATCATGAATTGAATCATGAATCATGAATTGAATCATGAATCATGAATCAAATATTGAATCATGAATCATGAATCGAATCATGAACCATGAATTGAATCATGAATCATGAATCAAATATCGAATCATGAATTGAATCATAAATCATTAATCATGAATTGAATCATGAATCATGAATCGTATCATGAATCATGACTCATGAATTAAATCATAAATAAAGAATTGAATCATGAATTATGAATCATGAATTAAATCATGAATCATGAAGTGAATCATGAATTGAATGATAAATCATGAATCATGAAATTAATCATGAATTGAATCATGAATTGAATCATGAATTGAATCATGAATCATGAATTGAATCAGGAATCATGAATTGAATCATGAATCATGAATCATGAATCGAATCATTAATCATGAATCATGAATCGAATCATGAATCATGAATCGAATCATGAAACATGAATTGAATCATGAATCATGAATTGAATCATGAATCGAATCATGAATCATGAATTGAATCATGAATCATGAATTGAATCATGAATCATGAAATGAATCATGAATCATGAATCATGAATTGAATCATGAATTGAATCGTGAATCATGAATCGAATCATGAATCAGGAATAGAATCATAAATCATGAATTATGAATCGAATCATGAATCATGAATCATGAATCGAATCATGATTCATGAATTGAATCATGAATCATGAATTGAATCATGAATCATGAATTGAATCATGAATCATGAATCACAAATCATTAATTGAATCATGAATGGAATCATGAATCATGAATTGAATCATGAATCATGAATAGAATCATGAATTGAATCATGAATTGAATTATGAATCATAAATCATGAATTGAATCATTAATCATGAATTGAATCATAAATCATGAATTGAATCATGAATCATGAATCAAATATCGAATCATGAATCATGAATTGAATCATGAATCATGAAGTGAATCATGAATTGAATGATGAATCATGAATCATGAATTGAATCATGAATTGAATCATGAATTGAATCATGAATTGAATCATGAATTGAATCATGAATCATGAATTGAATCATAAATCATGAATTGAATCATGAATTGAATCATGAATCATGAATCATGAATTAAATCATGAACCATAAATTGAATCATGAATACTGAATTGAATCATGAATCATGAAATGAATCATGAATTGAATCATGAATCATGAATCATGAATCGAATCATTAATCATGAATCATGAATCGAATCATGAATCATGAATCATGAATTGAATCATGAAACATGAATTGAATCATGAATCATGAATTGAATCATGAATCGAATCATGAATCATGAATTGAATCATGAATCATGAATCATGAATTGAATCATGAATCATGAAATGAATCATGAATCATGAATCATGAATTGAATCATGAATTGAATCGTGAATCATGAATCGAATCATGAATCAGGAATAGAATCATAAATCATGAATCATGAATCGAATCATGAATCATGAATCATAAATCAAATCATGAATCATGAATTGAATCATGAATCATGAATCACGAATCATGAATTGAATCATGAATCAATAATCGATTAATGGATCATGAATTGAATCATGAATCATGAATCATAATTCATGAATTGAATCATAATTCATGAAAAGAATCATGAATTGAATCATGAATCATGAATAATGAATTAAATCATGAATCATGAAATGAATCAATTTGAATCATGAATCTTGAATTGAATCATGAATTGAATCATGAATCATGAATCATGAATCAAATCATGAATCATGAATCGAATCATGAATCATGAATCGAATCATGAATCATTAATTATGAATCGAATCATGAATCATGAATCATGAATCGAATCATGAATCATGAATCGAATCATGAATCATGAATCGAATCATGAATCATGAATAGAATCATGAATTGAATCATGAATCATGAATTAAATCATGAATCATGAATCATGAATCGAATCATGATTCATGAACTGAATCATGAATCATGAATTGAATCATGAATCATGAATTGAATCATGAATCATGAATCACAAATCATTAATTGAATCATGAATGGAATCATGAATCATGAATTGAATCATGAATCATGAATAGAATCATGAATTGAATCATGAATCATAAATCATGAATTGAGACATTAATCATGAATTGAATCATAAATCATGAATTGAATCATGAATCATGAATCAAATATCGAATCATGAATCGAATCATGAATCATGAATCATGAATTGAATCAAGAATCATGAATCATGAATCATGAATTGAATCATAAATCATTAATCATGAATTGAATCATGAATCATGAATTAAATCATGAATCATGAAATGAATCATGAATTGAATGATGAATCATGAATCATGAAATGTATCATGAATTGAATCATGAATTGATTCATGAATTGAATCATGAATCATGAATTGAATCATGAATTGAATCATGAATCATGAATCATGAATTAAATCATGAATCATGAATTGAATCATGAATACTGAATTGAATCATGAATCATGAAATGAATCATGAATTGAATCATGAATCATGGATCATGAATTGAATCATTAATCATGAATCATGAATCATGAATCAAATCATGAATCATGAATCAAATCATGAATCATGAATCGAATCATGAATCATGAATTATGAATCGAATCATGAATCATAATTCGAATCATGAATCATGAATCGAATCATGAATCATGAATTGAATCATGAATCATGAATCACAAATCATTAATTGAATCATGAATCGAATCATGAATCATCAATTGAATCATGAATCATGAATTGAATCATGAATTGAATCATGAATTGAATCATGAATCATGAATTGAATCATGAATCATGAATTGAATCATGAATTGAATCATGAATCATAAATCATGAATTAAATCATTAATCATGAATTGAATCATGAATCATGAATCACGAATTATGAATTGAATCATGAATAATTAATCGAATCATGAATCATGAATTGAATCATGAATCATGAATCATGAATTGAATCATGAATCATGAATAGAATCATGAATTGAATCATGAATCATGAATCATGAAATGAATCATGAATTGAATCATTAATCATGAATCATGAATTTCAATAATGAATCATGAATTGAATCATGAATCATGATTAGAATCATGAATTAAATCATGAATCATAAAATGAATCATGAAATGAATCATAATTTGAATCATGAATCATGAATTGAATCATGAATCTTGAATCATGAATCAAATCATGAATCTTGAATCGAATCATGAATCATGAATCGAATCGTGAATCATGAATTATGAATCGAATCATGAATCATGAATCGAATCATGAATCATGAATCATGAATCACAAATCATTAATTGAATCATGAATCGAATCATGAATAATGAATTGAATCATGAATCATGAATTGAATCATGAATAATGAATAAAATCATGAATTGAATCATGAATCATAAATCATGAATTGAATCATTAATCATGAATTGAATCATAAATCATGAATTGAATCATGAGTCATGAATCATGTGTTGAATCATGAATCATGAATTGAATCATGAACCATGAATCAAATATCGAATCATGAATTGAATCATGAATCATGAATTGAATCATGAATCATGAATCACATTAATTGAATCATGAATCGAATCAGAATCATCAATTGAATATGAATCATGAATCATGATTCATGAATCATGAATTGAATCATGAATCATGAATAGAATCATGAATTGAATCATGAATCATAAATCATGTATTGAGACATTAATCATGAATTAATTCATAAATCATGAATTGAATCATGAATCATGAATAGAATCATGAATTGAATCATGAATCATAAATCATGTATTGAGACATTAATCATGAATTAAATCATAAATCATGAATTGAATCATGAATCATGATCGAATCATGAATCATGAATTGAATCATGAATCATGAATCACAAATCATTAATTGAATCATGAATCGAATCATGAATCATCAATTGAATCATGAATCATGAATCATGAATCATGAATTGAATCATGAATCATGAATCATGAATCATGAATTGAATCATGAATCATGAATTGAATCATGAATTGAATCATGAATCATAAATCATGAATTGAATCATTATTCATGAATTGAATCATGAATCATGAATCACGAATTATGAATTGAATCATGAATAATTAATCGAATCATGGATCATGAATTGAATCATGAATCATGAATCATGAATTGAATCATGAATCATGAATAGAATCATGAATTGAATCATGAATCATGAATCATGAATTGAATCATTAATCATGAATCATGAATTTCAATAATGAATCATGAATTGAATCATGAATCATGATTAGAATCATGAATTAAATCATGAATCATGAAATGAATCATGAAATGAATCATAATTTGAATCATGAATCTTGAAATGAATCATGAATCATGAATCATGAATTGAATCATGAATCATAAATCATGAATTGAATCATTAATCATGAATTGAATCATGAATCATGAATCACGAATTATGAATTGAATCATGAATCATTAATCGAATCATGGATCATGAATTGAATCATGAATCATGAATCATGAATTGAATCATGAATCATGAATCATGAATTGAATCATGAATCATGAATAGAATCATGAATTGAATCATGAATCATGAATCATGAAATGAATCATGAATTGAATCATGAATTGAATCATTAATCATGAATCATGAATTTCAATAATGAATCATGAATTGAATCATGAATCATGATTAGAATCATGTATTAAATCATGAATCATGAAATGAATCATGAAATGAATCATAATTTGAATCATGAATCTTGAAATGAATCATGAATTTAATCATAAATCATAAATCATGAATTGAATCATGAATCATGAATCATGATTGAATCATGAATCTTGAATCATGAATCAAATCATGAATCTTGAATCGAATCATGAATCATGAATTGAATCGTGAATCATGAATTATGAATCGAATCATGAATCATGAATCATGAATCGAATCATGAATCATGAATCGAATCATGAATCATGAATCATGAATCACAAATCATTAATTGAATCATGAATCGAATCATGAATAATGAATTGAATCATGAATCATGAATTGAATCATGAATAATGAATAAAATCATGAATTGAATCATGAATCATAAATCATGATTGAATCATTAATCATGAATTGAATCATAAATCATGAATTGAATCATGAATCATGAATCAAATATTGAATCATGGATTGAATCATGAACCATGAATTGAATCATGAATCATGAATCAAATATCGAATCATGAATTGAATCATAAATCATGAATCATGAATTGAATCATGAATCATGAATCGTATCATGAATTATGACTCATGTATTGAATCATAAATAATGAATTGAATCATGAATTATGATTCATGAATTAAATCATGAATCATGAAGTGAATCATGAATTGAATGATGAATCATGAATCATGAAATTAATCATGAATTGAATCATGAATCATGAATTGAATCAGGAATCATGAATTGAATCATGAATCATAAATCATGAATCGAATCATTAATCATGAATCATGAATCGAATCATGAATCATGAATCGAATCATGAAACATGAATCTAATCATGAATCATGAATTGAATCATGAATCGAATCATGAATCATGAATTGAATCATGAATCATGAATCATGAATTGAATCATGAATCATGAAATGAATCATGAATCATGAATCATGAATTGAATCATGAATTGAATCGTGAATCATGAATCGAATCATGAATCAGGAATAGAATCATAAATCATGAATCATGAATCGAATCATGAATCATGAATCATAAATCGAATCATGAATCATTATTCGAATCATGGATCATGAATTGAATCATGAATCATGAATCATGAATTGAATCATGAATCTTGAATCATTAATCAAATCATGAATCATGAATCATGAATTGAATCATGAATCATGAAAAGAATCATGAATTGAATCATGAATCATGAATCATGAATTAAATCATGAATCATGAAATGAATCATGAAATGAATCAATTTGAATCATGAATAATGAATAGAATCATGAATTGAATCATGAATCATGAATCATGAATCAAATCGTGAATCATGAATTATGAATCGAATCATGATTCATGAATTGAATCATGAATCATGAATTGAATCATAAATCATGAATTGAATCATGAATCATGAATTGAATCATAATCATGAATTGAATCATGAATCATGAATCATGTGTTGAATCATGAATCATGAATTGAATTATGAATCATGAATTGAATCATGAATCATGAATCAAATATTGAATCATGAATCATGAATCGAATCATGAACCATGAATTGAATCATGAATCATGAATCAATATCGAATCATGAATTGAATCATAAATCATGAATCATGAATTGAATCATGAATCATAATTCGTATCATGAATCATGACTCATGAATTGAATCATAAATAATGAATTGAATCATGAATTATGAATCATGAATTAAATCATGAATCATGAAGTGAATCATGAATTGAATGATGAATCATGAATCATGAAATTAATCATGAATTGAATCATGAATTGAATCATGAATTCAATCATGAATCATGAATTGAATCAGGAATCATGAATTGAATCATGAATCATGAATCAAATCATTAATCATGAATCATGAATCGAATCATGAATCTTGAATCGAATCATGAAACATGAATCGAATCATGAATCATGAATCGAATCATGAATCATGAATTGAATCATGAATCATGAATCATGAATTGAATCATGAATCATGAAATGATTCATGAATCATGAATTGAATCATGAATTGAATCGTGAATCATGAATCGAATCATAAATCAGGAATAGAATCATAAATCATGAATCATGAATCGAATCATGAATCATGAATCATAAATCGAATCATGAATCATGAATTGAGTCATGAATCATGAATCACGAATCATGAATTCAATCATGAATCATTAATCGAATCATGGATCATGAATTGAATCATGAATCATGAATCATGAATTGAATCATGAATCATGAAAAGAATCATGATTGAATCATGAATCATGAATCATGAATCAAATATCGAATCATGAATTGAATCATAAATCATGAATCATGAATTGAATCATGAATCATGAATCGTATCATGAATTATGACTCATGTATTGAATCATAAATAATGAATTGAATCATGAATTATGATTCATGAATTAAATCATGAATCATGAAGTGAATCATGAATTGAATGATGAATCATGAATCATGAAATTAATCATGAATTGAATCATGAATCATGAATTGAATCAGGAATCATGAATTGAATCATGAATCATAAATCATGAATCGAATCATTAATCATGAATCATGAATCGAATCATGAATCATGAATCGAATCATGAAACATGAATCTAATCATGAATCATGAATTGAATCATGAATCGAATCATGAATCATGAATTGAATCATGAATCATGAATCATGAATTGAATCATGAATCATGAAATGAATCATGAATCATGAATCATGAATTGAATCATGAATTGAATCGTGAATCATGAATCGAATCATGAATCAGGAATAGAATCATAAATCATGAATCATGAATCGAATCATGAATCATGAATCATAAATCGAATCATGAATCATTAATCGAATCATGGATCATGAATTGAATCATGAATCATGAATCATGAATTGAATCATGAATCTTGAATCATTAATCAAATCATGAATCATGAATCATGAATTGAATCATGAATCATGAAAAGAATCATGAATTGAATCATGAATCATGATCATGAATTAAATCATGAATCATGAAATGAATCATGAAATGAATCAATTTGAATCATGAATAATGAATAGAATCATGAATTGAATCATGAATCATGAATCATGAATCAAATCGTGAATCATGAATTATGAATCGAATCATGATTCATGAATTGAATCATGAATCATGAATTGAATCATAAATCATGAATTGAATCATGAATCATGAATTGAATCATAAATCATGAATTGAATCATGAATCATGAATCATGTGTTGAATCATGAATCATGAATTGAATTATGAATCATGAATTGAATCATGAATCATGAATCAAATATTGAATCATGAATCATGAATCGAATCATGAACCATGAATTGAATCATGAATCATGAATCAAATATCGAATCATGAATTGAATCATAAATCATGAATCATGAATTGAATCATGAATCATAATTCGTATCATGAATCATGACTCATGAATTGAATCATAAATAATGAATTGAATCATGAATTATGAATCATGAATTAAATCATGAATCATGAAGTGAATCATGAATTGAATGATGAATCATGAATCATGAAATTAATCATGAATTGAATCATGAATTGAATCATGAATTCAATCATGAATCATGAATTGAATCAGGAATCATGAATTGAATCATGAATCATGAATCAAATCATTAATCATGAATCATGAATCGAATCATGAATCTTGAATCGAATCATGAAACATGAATCGAATCATGAATCATGAATCGAATCATGAATCATGAATTGAATCATGAATCATGAATCATGAATTGAATCATGAATCATGAAATGAATCATGAATCATGAATTGAATCATGAATTGAATCGTGAATCATGAATCGAATCATAAATCAGGAATAGAATCATAAATCATGAATCATGAATCGAATCATGAATCATGAATCATAAATCGAATCATGAATCATGAATTGAGTCATGAATCATGAATCACGAATCATGAATTCAATCATGAATCATTAATCGAATCATGGATCATGAATTGAATCATGAATCATGAATCATGAATTGAATCATGAATCATGAAAAGAATCATGAATTGAATCATGAATCATGAATCATGAATTAAATCATGAATCATTAAATGAATCATGAAATTAATCAATTTGAATCATGAATCATGAATAGAATCATGAATTGAATCATGAATCATGAATCATGAATCAAATCATGAATCATGAATTATGAATCGAATCATGAATCATGAATCATGAATCGAATCATGATTCATGAATTGATCATGAATCATGAATTGAATCATGAATCATGAATTGAATCATGAATCATGAATCACAAATCATTAATTGAATCATGAATCGAATCATGAATCATGAATTGAATCATGAATCATGAATAGAATCATGAATTGAATCATGATTGAATCATGAATCATAAATCATGAATTGAATCATTAATCATGAATTGAATCATAAATCATGAATTGAATCATGAATCATGAATCATGAGTTGAATCATGAATTATGAATTGAATCATGAATTGAATCATGAATCATGAATCAAATATCGAATCATGAATGATGAATTGAATCATAAATCATGAATCATGAATTGAATCACGAATCATGAATCGTATCATGAATCATAACTCATGAATTGAATCATGAATAATGAATTGAATCATGAATCATGAATTATGAATCATGAATTAAATCATGAATCATGAAGTGAATCATGAATTGAATGATGAATCATGAATCATGAAATGAATCATGAATTGAATCATGAATTGAATCATGAATTGAATCATGAATCATGAATCACGAATTATAAATTGAATCATGAATCATTAATCGAATCATGGATCATGAATTGAATCATGAATCATGAATCATGAATTGAATCATGAATCATGAATTGAATCATGAATCATGAATCATGAATTGAATCATGAATCATGAATAGAATCATGAATTGAATCATGAGTCATGAATCATGAAATGAATCATGAATTGAATCATTAATCATGAATCATGAATTTCAATAATGAATCATGAATTGAATCATGAATCATGATTAGAATCATGAATTGAATCATGAATCATGAAATGAATCATGAAATGAATCATAATTTGAATCATGAATCTTGAAATGAATCATGAATTTAATCATGAATCATGAATCATGAATTGAATCATGAATCATGAATCGAATCATGAATCATGAATCATGAATCACAAATCATTAATTGAATCATGAATCATGAATCGAATCATGAATCATGAATCATGAATCACAAATCATTAATTGAATCATGAATCGAATCATGAATAATGAATTGAATCATGAATCATGAATTGAATCATGAATAATGAATAAAATCATGAATTGAATCATGAATCATAAATCATGAATTGAATCATTAATCATGAATTGAATCATAAATCATGAATTGAATCATGAATCATGTGTTGAATCATGAATCATGAATTGAATCATGAATCATGAATTGAATCATGAATCATGAATCAAATATTGAATCATGAATCATGAATCGAATCATGAACCATGAATTGAATCATGAATCATGAATCAAATATCGAATCATGAATTGAATCATAAATCATGAATCATGAATTGAATCATAATTAATGAATTGAATCATGAATTATGAATCATGAATTGAATCAGGAATCATGAATTGATTCATGAATCATGAATCATGAATCGAATCATGAATCATGAATCGAATCATGAATCATGATTCGAATCATGAAACATGAATTGAATCATGAATTGAATCATGAATCATGAATCATGAATTAAATCATGAACCATAAATTGAATCATGAATACTGAATTGAATCATGAATCATGAAATGAATCATGAATTGAATCATGAATCATGAATCATGAATCGAATCATTAATCATGAATCATGAATCGAATCATGAATCATGAATCGAATCATGAAACATGAATTGAATCATGAATCATGAATTGAATCATGAATCGAATCATGAATCATGAATTGAATCATGAATCATGAATCATGAATTGAATCATGAATCATGAAATGAATCATGAATCATGAATCATGAATTGAATCATGAATCAGGAATAGAATCATAAATCATGAATCATGAATCGAATCATGAATCATGAATCATAAATCGAATCATGAATCATGAATTGAATCAAAAATCATGAATCACGAATCATGAATTGAATCATGAATCAATAATCGATTAATGGATCATGAATTGAATCATGAATCATGAATCATGAATCATGAATTGAATCATGAATCATGAAAAGAATCATGAATTGAATCATGAATCATGAATAATGAATTAAATCATGAATCATGAAATGAATCAATTTGAATCATGAATCTTGAATTGAATCATGAATTGAATCATGAATCATGAATCATGAATCAAATAATGAATCATGAATCGAATCATGAATCATGAATCGAATCATGAATCATGAATTATGAATTGAATCATGAATCATGAATCATGAATCGAATCATGAATCATGAATCGAATCATGAATCATGATTTGAATCATGAATCATGAATTGAATCATGAATCATGAATCACAAATCATTAATTGAATCATGAATCGAATCATGAATCATGAATTGAATCATGAATCATGAATCATGAATCATGAATCATTAATTGAATCATGAATCATGAATAGAATCATGAATTGAATCATGAATCATAAATCATGAATTGAGACATTAATCATGAATTGAATCATAAATCATGAATTGAATCATGAATCATGAATCAAATATCGAATCATGAATCGAATCATGAATCATGAATTGAATCATGAATCATGAATCATGAATCATGAATCATGAATTGAATCATGAATCATGAATAGAATCATGAATCATGAATAGAATCATGAATTGAATCATGAATCATAAATCATGAATTGAGACATTAATCATGAATTGAATCATAAATCATGAATTGAATCATGAATCATGAATCAAATATCGAATCATGAATCGAATCATGAATCATGAATTGAATCATGAATCATGAATCATGAATCATGAATTGAATCATGAATCATGAATAGAATCATGAATTGAATCATGAATCATAAATCATGAATTGAAACATTAATCATGAATTGAATCATAAATCATGAATTGAATCAAGAATCATGAATCATGAATCATGAATTGAATCATAAATCATGAATTGTATCATGAATCATGAATCGTATCATGAATCATAACTCATGAATTGAATCATGAATCATGAATTAAATCATGAATCATGAAATGAATCATGAATTGAATGATGAATCATGAATCATGAAATGTATCATGAATTGAATCATGAATTGAATCATGAATTGAATCATGAATCATGAATTGAATCATGAATTATGAATTGAATCATGAATCATGAATCATGAATCATGAATTAAATCATGAATCATGAATTGAATCATGAATACTGAATTGAATCATAAATCATGAAATGAATCATGAATTGAATCATTAATCATTAATCATGAATCATGAATCAAATCATGAATCATGAATCAAATCATGAATCATGAATCGAAACATGAATCATGAATTATGAATTGAATCATGAATCATAATTCGAATCATGAATCATGAATCGAATCATGAATCATGAATTGAATCATGAATCATGAATCACAAATCATTAATTGAATCATGAATCGAATCATGAATCATGAATTGAATCATGAATCATGAATCATGAATTGAATCATGAATCATGAATTGAATCATGAATTGAATCATGAATCATAAATCATGAATTGAATCATTAATCATGAATTGAATCATAAATCATGAATCACGAATTATGAATTGAATCATGAATCATTAATCGAATCATGGATCATGAATTGAATCATGAATCATGAATTTAATCATGAATCATGAATAGAATCATGAATTGAATCATGAAATGAATCATAATTTGAATCATGAATCTTGAAATGAATCATGAATTTTATCATGAATCATGAATCATGAATTGAATCATGAATCATGAATCATGAATTGAATCATGAATCAAATCATGAATCTTGAATCGAATCATGAATCATGAATCGAATCGTGAATCATGAATTATGAATCGAATCATGAATCATGAATCATGAATCGAATCATGAATCATAAATTGAATCATAAATCATGAATTGAATCATGAGTCATGAATCATGTGTTGAATCATGAATCATGAATTGAATCATGAATCATGAATTGAATCATGAATCATGAATCAAATATTGAATCATGAATCATGAATCGAATCATGAATCATGAATAGAATCATGAATTGAATCATAAATCATAAATCATGAATTGAGACATTAATCATGAATTAAATCATAAATCATGAATTGAATCATGAATCATGAATCAAATATCGAATCATGAATCGAATCATGAATAATGAATCATGAATTGAATCAAGAATCATGAATCATGAATCATGAATTGAATCATAAATCATGAATCATGAATTGTATCATGAATCATGAATTGTATCATGAATCATGAATCGTATCATGAATCATAACTCATGAATTGAATCATGAATCATGAATTAAATCATGAATCATGAAATGAATCATGAATTGAATGATGAATCATGAATCATGAAATGTATCATGAATTGAATCATGAATTGAATCATGAATTGAATCATGAATCATGAATTGAATCATGAATCATGAATTCAATCATGAATCATGAATTCAATCATGAATTGAATCATGAATCATGAATCATGAATCATGAATCATGAATCATGAATTAAATCATGAATCATGAATTGAATCATGAATACTGAATTGAATCATGAATCATGAAATGAATCATGAATTGAATCATGAATCATGGATCATGAATTGAATCATTAATCATGAATCATGAATCATGAATCAAATCATGAATCATGAATCAAATCATGAATCATGAATCGAATCATGAATCATGAATTATGAATCAAATCATGAATCATAATTCGAATCATGAATCATAAATCGAATCATGAATCATGAATTGAATCATGAATCACAAATCATTAATTGAATCATGAATCGAATCATGAATCATCAATTGAATCATGAATCATGAATCATGAAGTGAATCATGAATCATGAATTGAATCATGAATTGAATCATGAATCAAAAATCATGAATTGAATCATTAATCATGAATTGAATCATGAATCATGAATCACTAATTATGAATTGAATCATGAATCATTAATCGAATCATGGATCATGAATTGAATCATGAATCATGAATCATGAATTGAATCATGAATCATGAATAGAATCATGAATTGAATCATGAATCATGAATCATGAAATGAATCATGAATTGAATCATGAATTGAATCATTAATCATGAATCATGAATTTCAATAATGAATCATGAATTGAATCATGAATCATGATTAGAATCATGAATTAAATCATGAATCATGAAATGAATCATGAAATGAATCATAATTTGAATCATGAATCTTGAAATGAATCATGAATTTAATCATGAATCATGAATTGAATCATGAATCATGAATCATGAATTGAATCATGAATCTTGAATCATGAATCAAATCATGAATCTTGAATCGAATCATGAATCATGAATTGAATCGTGAATCATGAATTATGAATCGAATCATGAATCATGAATCATGAATCGAATCATGAATCATGAATCGAATCATGAATCATGAATCACAAATCATTAATTGAATCATGAATCGAATCATGAATAATGAATTGAATCATGAATCATGAATTGAATCATGAATAATGAATAAAATCATGAATTGAATCATGAATCATAAATCATGAATTGAATAATTATTCATGAATTGAATCATAAATCATGAATTGAATCATGAATCATCAATCATGTGTTGAATCATGAATCATGAATTGAATCATGAATCATGAATTGAATCATGAATCATGAATTGAATCATGAATCATGAATCAAATATTGAATCATGAATCATGAATCGAATCATGAACCATGAATTGAATCATGAATCATGAATCAAATATCGAATCATGAATTGAATCATAAATCATGAATCATGAATTGAATCATGAATCATGAATCGTATCATGAATCATGACTCATGAATTGAATCATAAATAATTAATTGAATCATGAATTATGAATCATGAATTAAATCATGAATCATGAAGTGAATCATGAATTGAATGATGAATCATGAATCATGAAATTAATCATGAATTGAATCATGAATTGAATCATGAATTGAATCATGAATCATGAATTGAATCAGGAATCATGAATTGAATCATGAATCATGAATCATGAATCGAATCATTAATCGTGAATCATGAATCGAATCATGAATCATGAATCGAATCATGAAACATGAATCGAATCATGAATCATGAATTGAATCATGTATCGAATGAATTGAATCATGAATCATGAATCATGAATTGAATCATGAATCATGAAATGAATCATGAATCATGAATCATGAATTGAATCATGAATTGAATCGTGAATCATGAATCGTAAATCGAATCATGAATCATGAATTGAATCATGAATCATGAATCACGAATCATGAATTGAATCATGAATCATTAATCGAATCATGGATCATGAATTGAATCATGAATCATGAATCATGAATCATGAATTGAATCATGAATCATGAAAAGAATCATTAATTGAATCATGAATCATGAATCATGAATTAAATCATGAATCATGAAATGAATCATGAAATGAATCAATTTGAATCATGAATCATGAATAGAATCATGAATTGAATCATGAATCATGAATCATGAATTGAATCATGAATCATGAAATGAATCATGAATCATGAATCATGAATTGAATTATGAATTGAATCGTGAATCATGAATCGAATCATGAATCAGGAATAGAATCATAAATCATGAATCATGAATCGAATCATGAATCATGAATCATAAATCGAATCATGAATCATGAATTGAATCATGAATCATGAATCACGAATCATGAATTGAATCATGAATCATTAATCGAATCATGGATCATGAATTGAATCATGAATCATGAATCATGAATTGAATCATGAATCATGAATTGAATCATGAATCACAAATCATTAATTGAATCATGAATCGAATCATGAATCATGAATTGAATCATGAATCATGAATAGAATCATGAATTGAATCATGAATCATAAATCATGAATTGAGACATTAATCATGAATTGAATCATAAATCATGAATTGAATCAAGAATCATGAATCATGAATCATGAATTGAATCATAAATCATGAATCATGAATTGTATCATGAATCATTAATCGTATCATGAATCATAACTCATGAATTGAATCATGAATCATGAATTAAATCATGAATCATGAAATGAATCATGAATTGAATCATGAATTGAATCATGAATTGAATCATGAATCATGAATTGAATCATGAATCATGAATTGAATCATGAATTGAATCATGAATCATGAATCATGAATCATGAATTAAATCATGAATCATGAATTGAATCATGAATCATGGATCATGAATTGAATCATTAATCATGAATCATGAATCATGAATCAAATCATGAATCATGAATCAAATCATGAATCATGAATCGAATCATGAATCATGAATTATGAATCGAATCATGAATCATAATTCGAATCATGAATCATGAATCGAATCATGAATCATGAATTGAATAATGAATCATGAATCACAAATCATTAATTGAATCATGAATCGAATCATGAATCATCAATTGAATCATGAATCATGAATCATGAATTGAATCATGAATCATGAATTGAATCATGAATTGAATCATGAATCATAAATCATGAATTGAATCATTAATCATGAATTGAATCATGAATCATCAATCATGTGTTGAATCATGAATCATGAATTGAATCATGAATCATGAATTGAATCATGAATCATGAATCAAATATTGAATCATGAATCATGAATTGAATCATGAATCATGAATCATGAATCATGAATTAAATCATGAATCATGAATTGAATCATGAATCATGGATCATGAATTGAATCATTAATCATGAATCATGAATCATGAATCAAATCATGAATCATGAATCAAATCATGAATCATGAATCGAATCATGAATCATGAATTATGAATCGAATCATGAATCATAATTCGAATCATGAATCGAATCATGAATCATGAATTGAATAATGAATCATGAATCACAAATCATTAATTGAATCATGAATCGAATCATGAATCATCAATTGAATCATGAATCATGAATCATGAATTGAATCATGAATCATGAATTGAATCATGAATTGAATCATGAATCATAAATCATGAATTGAATCATTAATCATGAATTGAATCATGAATCATCAATCATGTGTTGAATCATGAATCATGAATTGAATCATGAATCATGAATTGAATCATGAATCATGAATCAAATATTGAATCATGAACCATGAATTGAATCATGAATCATGAATCAAATATCGAATCATGAATTGAATCATAAATCATGAATCATGAATTGAATCATGAATCATGAATCGTATCATGAATCATGACTCATGAATTGAATCATAAATAATGAATTGAATCATGAATTATGAATCATGAATTAAATCATGAATCATGAAGTGAATCATGAATTGAATGATGAATCATGAATCATGAAATTAATCATGAATTGAATCATGAATTGAATCATGAATTGAATCATGAATCATGAATTGAATCAGGAATCATGAATTGAATCATGAATCATGAATCATGAATCGAATCATTAATCATGAATCATGAATCGAATCATGAATCATGAATCGAATCATGAAACATGAATCGAATCATGAATCATGAATTGAATCATGTATCGAATCATGAATCATGAATTGAATCATGAATCATGAATCATGAATTGAATCATGAATCATGAAATGAATCATGAATCATGAATCATGAATTGAATCATGAATTGAATCGTGAATCATGAATCGAATCATGAATCAGGAATAGAATCATAAATCATGAATCATGAATCGAATCATGAATCATGAATCATAAATCGAATCATGAATCATGAATTGAATCATGAATCATGAATCACGAATCATGAATTGAATCATGAATCATTAATTGAATCATGGATCATGAATTGAATCATGAATCATGAATCATGAATCATGAAAAGAATCATGAATTGAATCATGAATCATGAATCATGAATTAAATCATGAATCATGAAATGAATCAATTTGAATCATGAATCATGAATAGAATCATGAATTGAATCATGAATCATGAATCATGAATTGAATCATGAATCATGAAATGAATCATGAATCATGAATCATGAATTGAATCATGAATTGAATCGTGAATCATGAATCGAATCATGAATCAGGAATAGAATCATAAATCATGAATCATGAATTGAATCATGAATCATGAATCATAAATCGAATCATGAATCATGAATTGAATCATGAATCATGAATCACAAATCATAAATTGAATCATGAATCATTAATCGAATCATGGATCATGAATTGAATCATGAATCATGAATCATGAATCATGAATTGAATCATGAATCACAAATCATTAATTGAATCATGAATCGAATCATGAATCATGAATTGAATCATGAATCATGAATCATGAATCATGAATCATGAATTGAATCATGAATCATGAATAGAATCATGAATTGAATCATGAATCATAAATCATGAATTGAGACATTAATCATGAATTGAATCATAAATCATGAATTCAATCAAGAATCATGAATCATGAATCATGAATTGAATCATGAATCATGAATCATGAATTGTATCATGAATCATGAATCGTATCATGAATCATAACTCATGAATTGAATCATGAATCATGAATTAAATCATGAATCATGAAATGAATCATGAATTGAATCATGAATTGAATCATGAATTGAATCATGAATCATGAATTGAATCATGAATCATGAATTGAATCATGAATTGAATCATAAATCATGAATCATGAATCATGAATTAAATCATGAATCATGAATTGAATCATGAATCATGGATCGTGAATTGAATCATTAATCATGAATCATGAATCATGAATCAAATCATGAATCATGAATCAAATCATGAATCATGAATCGAATCATGAATCATGAATTATGAATCGAATCATGAATCATAATTCGAATCATGAATCATGAATCGAATCATGAATCACAAATCATTAATTGAATCAGGAATCGAATCATGAATCATCAATTGAATCATGAATCATCAATTGAATCATGAATTGAATCATGAATCATAAATCATGAATTGAATCATTAATCATGAATTGAATCATGATTCATGAATCACGAATTATGAATTGAATCATGAATCATTAATCGAATCATGGATCATGAATTGAATCATGAATCATGAATCATGAATTGAATCATGAATCATGAATAGAATCATGAATTGAATCATGAATCATGAATCATGAAATGAATCATGAAATGAATCATGAATTGAATCATGAATTGAATCATGAATCATGATTAGAATCATGAATTAAATCATGAATCATGAAATGAATCATAATTTGAATCCTGAATCTTGAAATGAATCATGAATTTAATCATGAATCATGAATCATGAATCATGAATCATGAATTGAATCATGAATCTTGAATCATTAATCAAATCATGAATCTTGAATCGAATCATGAATCATGAATCGAATCGTGAATCATGAATTATGAATCGAATCATGAATCATGAATCATGAATCAAATCATGAATCATGAATCAAATCATGAATCATGAATCATGAATCACAAATCATTAATTGAATCATGAATAATGAATTGAATCATGAATCATGAATTGAATCATGAATAATGAATAAAATCATGAATTGAATCATGAATCAAAAATCATGAATTGAATCATTAATCATAAATTGAATCATAAATCATGAATTGAATCATGAGTCATGAATCATGAATTGAATCATTAATCATAAATTGAATCATAAATCATGAATTGAATCATGAGTCATGAATCATGTGTTGAATCATGAATCATGAATCGAATCATGAACCATGAATAGAATCATGAATCATGAATAGAATCATGAATTGAATCATGAATCATAAATCATGAATTGAGACATTAATCATGAATTGAATCATAAATCATGAATTGAATCATGAATCATGAATCAAATATCGAATCATGAATCGAATCATGAATCAAGAATTGAATCATGAATCATGAATCATGAATCATGAATCATGAATTGAATCATGAATCATGAACAGAATCATGAATTGAATCATGAATCATAAATCATGAATTGAGACATTAATCATGAATTGAATCATAAATCATGAATTGAATCAAGAATCATAAATCATGAATCATGAATTGAATCATAAATCATGAATCATGAATTGTATCATGAATCATGAATCGTATCATGAATCATAACTCATGAATTGAATCATGAATCATGAATTAAATCATGAATCATGAAATGAATTATGAATTGAATGATGAATCATGAATCATGAAATGTATCATGAATTGAATCATGAATTGAATCATGAATTGAATCATGAATCATGAATTGAATCATGAATCATGAATTGAATCATGAATTGAATCATGAATCATGAATCATGAATCATGAATTAAATCATGAATCATGAATTGAATCATGAATACTGAATTGAATCATGAATCATGAAATGAATCATGAATTGAATCATGAATCATGGATCATGAATTGAATCATTAATCATGAATCATGAATCATGAATCAAATCATGAATCATGAATCAAATCATGAATCATGAATCGAATAATGAATCATGAATTATGAATCGAATCATGAATCATAATTCGAATCATGAATCATGAATCGAATCATGAATCATGAATTGAATCATGAATCATGAATCACAAATCATTAATTGAATCATGAATCAAATCATGAATCATCAATTGAATCATGAATCATGAATCATGAATCATGAATTGAATTATGAATCATGAATTGAATCATGAATTGAATCATGAATCATAAATCATGAATTGAATCATTAATCATGAATTGAATCATGAATCATGAATCACGAATTATGAATTGAATCATGAATCATTAATCGAATCATGGATCATGAATTGAATCATGAATCATGAATCATGAATTGAATCATGAATCTTGAAATGAATCATGAATTTAATCATGAATCATGAATCATGAATTGAATCATGAATCATGAATCATGAATTGAATCATGAATCTTGAATCATGAATCAAATCATGAATCTTGAATCGAATCATGAATCATGAATCGAATCGTGAATCATGAATTATGAATCGAATCATGAATCATGAATCATGAATCGAATCATGAATCGAATCATGAATCATGAATCATGAATCACAAATCATTAATTGAATCATGAATCGAATCATGAATAATGAATTGAATCATGAATCATGAATTGAATCATGAATAATGAATAAAATCATGAATTGAATCATGAATCATAAATCATGAATTGAATCATTAATCATAAATTGAATCATAAATCATGAATTGAATCATGAGTCATGAATCATGTGTTGAATCATGAATCATGAATTGAATCATGAATCATGAATTGAATCATGAATCATGAATCAAATATTGAATCATGAATCATGAATCGAATCATGAACCATGAATTGAATCATGAATCATGAATCAAATATCGAATCATGAATTGAATCATGAATCATGAATTGAATCATGAATCATGAATCACAAATCATTAATTGAATCATGAATCGAATCAGAATTATGAATTGAATCATGAATCATGAATCATGATTCATGAATCATGAATTGAATCATGAATCATGAATAGAATCATGAATTGAATCATGAATCATAAATCATGAATTGAGACATTAATCATGAATTAAATCATAAATCATGAATTGAATCATGAATCAAATATCGAATCATGAATCGAATCATGAATAATGAATCATGAATTGAATCAAGAATCATGAATCATGAATCATGAATTGAATCATAAATCATGAATCATGAATTGTATCATGAATCATGAATCGTATCATGAATCATAACTCATGAATTGAATCATGAATTAAATCATGAATCATGAAATGAATCATGAATTGAATGATGAATCATGAATAATGAAATGTATCATGAATTGAATCATGAATTGAATCATGAATTGAATCATGAATCATGAATTGAATCATGAATCATGAATTGAATCATGAATTGAATCATGAATCATGAATCATGAATCATGAATTAAATCATGAATCATGAATTAAATCATGAATCATGAATTGAATCATTAATACTGAATTGAATCATGAATCATGAAATGAATCGTGAATTGAATCATGAATCATGGATCATGAATTGAATCATTAATCATGAATCATGAATCATGAATCAAATCATGAATCATGAATCAAATCATGAATCATGAATCGAATCATGAATCATGAATTATGAATCGAATCATGAATCATAATTCGAATCATGAATCATAAATCGAATCATGAATCATGAATTGAATCATAAATCATGAATCACAAATCATTAATTGAATCATGAATCGAATCATGAATCATCAATTGAATCATGAATCATGAATCATGAAGTGAATCATGAATTGAATCATTAATTGAATCATGAATCAAAAATCATGAATTGAATCATTAATCATGAATTGAATCATGAATCATTAATCGAATCATGGATCATGAATTGAATCATGAAATGAATCATGAATTGAATCATGAATTGAATCATTAATCATGAATCATGAATTTCAATAATGAATCATGAATTGAATCATGAATCATGATTAGAATCATGAATTAAATCATGAATCATGAAATGAATCATTTAATGCATCATAATTTGAATCATGAATCTTGAAATGAATCATGAATTTAATCATGAATCATGAATTTAATCATGAATCATGAATCATGAATTGAATCATGAATCATGAATCATGAATTGAATCATGAATCTTGAATCATGAATCAAATCATGAATCTTGAATCGAATCATGAATCATGAATTGAATCGTGAATCATGAATTATGAATCGAATCATGAATCATGAATCATGAATCAAATCATGAATCATGAATCGAATCATGAATCATGAATCACAAATCATTAATTGAATCATGAATCGAATCATGAATAATGAATTGAATCATGAATCATGAATTGAATCATGAATAATGAATAAAATCATGAATTGAATCATGAATCATAAATCATGAATTGAATCATTAATCATGAATTGAATCATAAATCATGAATTGAATCATGAATCATGAATCATGTGTTGAATCATGAATCATGAATTGAATCATGAATCATGAATTGAATCATGAATCATGAATTGAATCATGAATCATGAATCAAATATTGAATCATGAATCATGAATCGAATCATGAACCATGAATTGAATCATGAATCATGAATCAAATATCGAATCATGAATTGAATCATAAATCATGAATGATGAATTGAATCATGAATCATGAATCGTATCATGAATCATGACTCATGAATTGAATCATAAATAATGAATTGAATCATGAATTATGAATCATGAATTAAATCATGAATCATGAAGTGAATCATGAATTGAATGATGAATCATGAATCATGAAATTAATCATGAATTGAATCATGAATTGAATCATGAATTGAATCATGAATCATGAATTGAATCAGGAATCATGAATTGAATCATGAATCATGAATCATGAATCGAATCATTAATCATGAATCATGAATCGAATCAGGAATCATGAATCGAATCATGAAACATGAATCGAATCATGAATCATGAATCGAATCATGAATCATGAATTGAATCATGAATCATGAATCATGAATTGAATCATGAATCATGAATCATGAATCATGAATTGAATCATGAATTGAATCGTGAATCATGAATCGAATCATGAATCAGGAATAGAATCATAAATCATGAATCATGAATCGAATCATGAATCATGAATCATAAATCGAATCATGAATCATGAATTGAATCATGAATCATTAATCGAATCATGGATAATGAATTGAATCATGAATCATGAATCATGAATCATGAATTGAATCATGAATCATGAAAAGAATCATGAATTGAATCATGAATCATGAATCATGAATTAAATCATGAATCATGAAATGAATCAATTTGAATCATGAATCATGAATAGAATCATGAATTGAATCATGAATCATGAATCATGAATCGAATCATGATTCATGAATTGAATCATAAATCATGAATTGAATCATAAATCATGAATTGAATCATGAATCATGAATCATGAATTGAATCATGAATCATGAATCATGAATCGAATCATGAATCTTGAATCGAATCATGAAACATGAATCGAATCATGAATCATGAATTGAATCACGAATCGAATCATGAATCATGAATTGAATCATGAATCATGAATCATGAATTGAATCATGAATCATGAAATGAATCATGAATCATGAATCATGAATTGAATCATGAATTGAATCGTGAATCATGAATCGAATCATGAATCAGGAATAGAATCATAAATCATGAATCATGAATCGAATCATGAATCATGAATCATAAATCGAATCATGAATTGAATCATGAATCATGAATCACGAATCATGAATTGAATCATGAATCATTAATCGAATCATGGATCATGAATTGAATCATGAATCATGAATCATGAATCATGAATTGAATCATGAATCATGAATTGAATCATGAATCATGAATCACAAATCATTAATTGAATCATGAATCGAATCATGAATCATGAATTGAATCATGAATCATGAATCATGAATCATGAATTGAATCATGAATCATGAATAGAATCATGAATTGAATCATGAATCATAAATCATGAATTGAATAATGAATCATGAATCAAATATCGAATCATGAATCGAATCATGAATCATGAATTGAATCATGAATCATGAATCATGAATCATGAATCATGAATTGAATCATGAATCATGAATTGAATCATGAATCATGAATAGAATCATGAATTGAATCATGAATCATAAATCATGAATTGAGACATTAATCATGAATTGAATCATAAATCAAGAATTGAATCAAGAATCATGAATCATGAATCATGAATTGAATCATAAATCATGAATCATGAATTGTATCATGAATCATGAATCGTATCATGAATCATAACTCATGAATTGAATCATGAATCATGAATTAAATCATGAATCATGAATTGAATCATGAATTGAATCATGAATCATGAATCATGAATCATGAATTAAATCATGAATCATGAATTGAATCATGAATACTGAATTGAATCATGAATCATGAAATGAATCATGAATTGAATCATGAATCATGGATCATGAATTGAATCATTAATCATAAATCATGAATCATGAATCAAATCATGAATCATGAATCGAATCATGAATCATGAATTATGAATCGAATCATGAATCATAATTCGAATCATGAATCATGAATCGAATCATGAATCATGAATTGAATAATGAATCATGAATCACAAATCATTAATTGAATCATGAATCGAATCATGAATCATCAATTGAATCATGAATCATGAATCATGAATTGAATCATGAATCATCAATTGAATCATGAATTGAATCATGAATCATAAATCATGAATTGAATCATTAATCATGAATTGAATAATGAATCATGAATCACGAATTATGAATTGAATCATGAATCATTAATGGAATCATGGATCATGAATTGAATCATGAATCATGAATCATGAATTGAATCATGAATCATGAATAGAATCATGAATTGAATAATGAATCATGAATCATGAAATGAATCATGAATTGAATCATGAATTGAATCATTAATCATGAATCATGAATTTCAATAATGAATCATGAATTGAATCATGAATCATGATTAGAATCATGAATTAAATCATGAATCATGACATGAATCATGAAATAAATCATAATTTGAATCATGAATCTTGAAATGAATCATGAATTTAATCATGAATCATGAATCATGAATCAAATCATGAATCTTGAATCGAATCATGAATCATGAATCGAATCGTGAATCATGAATTATGAATCGAATCATGAATCATGAATCAAATCATGAATCATGAACCGAATCATGAATCATGAATCATGAATCACAAATCATTAATTGAATCATGAATCGAATCATGAATAATGAATTGAATCATTAATCATAAATTGAATCATAAATCATGAATTGAATCATGAGTCATGAATCATGTGTTGAATCATGAATCATGAATTGAATCATGAATCATGAATTGAATCATGAATCATGAATCAAATATTGAATCATGAATCATGAATCGAATCATGAACCATGAATTGAATCATGAATCATGAATCAAATATCAAATCATGAATTGAATCATGAATCAAGAATTGAATCATGAATCATGAATCACAAATCATTAATTGAATCATGAATCGAATCAGAATCATGAATTGAATCATGAATCATGAATCATGATTCATGAATCATGAATTGAATCATGAATCATGAATAGAATCATGAATTGAATCATGAATCATAAATCATGAATTGAGACATTAATCATGAATTAAATCATAAATCATGAATTGAATCATGAATCATGAATCAAATATCGAATCATGAATAATGAATCATGAATTTAATCAAGAATCATGAATCATGAATCATGAATTGAATCATAAATCATGAATCCTGAATTGTATCATGAATCATGAATCGTATCATGAATCATAACTCATGAATTGAATCATGAATCATGAATTAAATCATGAATCATGAAATGAATCATGAATTGAATGATGAATCATGAATCATGAAATGTATCATGAATTGAATCATGAATTGAATCATGAATTGAATCATGAATCATGAATTGAATCATGAATCATGAATTGAATCATGAATCATGAATTGAATCATGAATTGAATCATGAATCATGAATCATGAATCATTAATTAAATCATGAATCATGAATTGAATCATGAATACTGAATTGAATCATGAATCATGAAATGAATCATGAATTGAATCATGAATCATGGATCATGAATTGAATCATTAGTCATGAATCATGAATCATGAATCAAATCATGAATCATGAATCAAATCAAGAATCATGAATCGAATCATGAATCATAAATCGAATCATGAATCATGAATTGAATCATGAATCATGAATCACAAATCATTAATTGAATCATGAATCGAATCATGAATCATCAATTGAATCATGAATCATGAATCATGAAGTGAATCATGAATCATGAATTGAATCATGAATTGAATCATGAATCATAAATCATGAATTGAATCATTAATCATGAATTGAATCATGAATCATGAATCACGAATTATGAATTGAATCATGAATCATTAATCGAATCATGGATCATGAATTGAATCATGAATCATGAATCATGAATTGAATCATGAATCATGAATAGAATCATGAATTGAATCATGAATCATGAATCATGAAATGAATCATGAATTGAATCATGAATTGAATCATTAATCATGAATCATGAATTTCAATAATGAATCATGAATTGAATTATGAATCTTGGTTAGAATCATGAATTAAATCATGAATCATGAAATGAATCATGAAATGAATCATAATTTGAATCATGAATCTAGAAATGAATCATGAATTGAATCATGAATCATGAATCATGAATTGAATCATGAATCATGAATCATGAATTGAATCATGAATCTTGAATCATGAATCAAATCATGAATCTTGAATCGAATCATGAATCATGAATTGAATCGTGAATCATGAATTATGAATCGAATCATGAATCATGAATCGAATCATGAATCATGAATCGAATCATGAATAATGAATTGAATCATGACTCAGGAATAGAATCATAAATCATGAATCATGAATCGAATCATGAATCATGAATCATAAATCGAATTATGAATCATGAATTGAATCATGAATCATGAATCACGAATCATGAATTGAATCATGAATCATTAATCGAATAATGGATCATGAATTGAATCATGAATCATGAATCATGAATCATGAATTGAATCATGAATCATGAAAAGAATCATGAATTGAATCATGAATCATGAATCATGAATTAAATAATGAATCATGAAATGAATCATGAAATGAATCAATTTGAATCATGAATCATGAATAGAATCATGAATTGAATCATGAATCATGAATTGAATCATGAATCATGAATAGAATCATGAATTGAATCATGAATCATAAATCATGAATTGAGACATTAATCATGAATTGAATCATAAATCATGAATTGAATAATGAATCATGAATCAAATATCGAATCATGAATCGAATCATGAATCATGAATTGAATCATGAATCATGAATCATGAATCATGAATCATGAATTGAATCATGAATCATGAATTGAATCATGAATCATGAATAGAATCATGAATTGAATCATGAATCATAAATCATGAATTGAGACATTAATCATGAATTGAATCATAAATCAAGAATTGAATCAAGAATCATGAATCATGAATCATGAATTGAATCATAAATCATGAATCATGAATTGTATCATGAATCATGAATCGTATCATGAATCATAACTCATGAATTGAATCATGAATCATGAATTAAATCATGAATCATGAATTGAATCATGAATTGAATCATGAATCATGAATCATGAATCATGAATTAAATCATGAATCATGAATTGAATCATGAATACTGAATTGAATCATGAATCATGAAATGAATCATGAATTGAATCATGAATCATGGATCATGAATTGAATCATTAATCATAAATCATGAATCATGAATCAAATCATGAATCATGAATCGAATCATGAATCATGAATTATGAATCGAATCATGAATCATAATTCGAATCATGAATCATGAATCGAATCATGAATCATGAATTGAATAATGAATCATGAATCACAAATCATTAATTGAATCATGAATCGAATCATGAATCATCAATTGAATCATGAATCATGAATCATGAATTGAATCATGAATCATCAATTGAATCATGAATTGAATCATGAATCATAAATCATGAATTGAATCATTAATCATGAATTGAATAATGAATCATGAATCACGAATTATGAATTGAATCATGAATCATTAATGGAATCATGGATCATGAATTGAATCATGAATCATGAATCATGAATTGAATCATGAATCATGAATAGAATCATGAATTGAATAATGAATCATGAATCATGAAATGAATCATGAATTGAATCATGAATTGAATCATTAATCATGAATCATGAATTTCAATAATGAATCATGAATTGAATCATGAATCATGATTAGAATCATGAATTAAATCATGAATCATGACATGAATCATGAAATAAATCATAATTTGAATCATGAATCTTGAAATGAATCATGAATTTAATCATGAATCATGAATCATGAATCAAATCATGAATCTTGAATCGAATCATGAATCATGAATCGAATCGTGAATCATGAATTATGAATCGAATCATGAATCATGAATCAAATCATGAATCATGAACCGAATCATGAATCATGAATCATGAATCACAAATCATTAATTGAATCATGAATCGAATCATGAATAATGAATTGAATCATTAATCATAAATTGAATCATAAATCATGAATTGAATCATGAGTCATGAATCATGTGTTGAATCATGAATCATGAATTGAATCATGAATCATGAATTGAATCACGAATCATGAATCAAATATTGAATCATGAATCATGAATCGAATCATGAACCATGAATTGAATCATGAATCATGAATCAAATATCAAATCATGAATTGAATCATGAATCATGAATTGAATCATGAATCATGAATCACAAATCATTAATTGAATCATGAATCGAATCAGAATCATGAATTGAATCATGAATCATGAATCATGATTCATGAATCATGAATCATGATTCATGAATCATGAATTGAATCATGAATTGAATCATGAATCATAAATCATGAATTGAGACATTAATCATGAATTAAATCATAAATCATGAATTGAATCATGAATCATGAATCAAATATCGAATCATGAATAATGAATCATGAATTTAATCAAGAATCATGAATCATGAATCATGAATCATGAATTGAATCATAAATCATGAATCCTGAATTGTATCATGAATCATGAATCGTATCATGAATCATAACTCATGAATTGAATCATGAATCATGAATTAAATCATGAATCATGAAATGAATCATGAATTGAATGATGAATCATGAATCATGAAATGTATCATGAATTGAATCATGAATTGAATCATGAATTGAATCATGAATCATGAATTGAATCATTAATCATGAATTGAATCATGAATCATGAATTGAATCATGAATTGAATCATGAATCATGAATCATGAATCATTAATTAAATCATGAATCATGAATTGAATCATGAATACTGAATTGAATCATGAATCATGAAATGAATCATGAATTGAATCATGAATCATGGATCATGAATTGAATCATTAGTCATGAATCATGAATCATGAATCAAATCATGAATCATGAATCAAATCAAGAATCATGAATCGAATCATGAATCATAAATCGAATCATGAATCATGAATTGAATCATGAATCATGAATCACAAATCATTAATTGAATCATGAATCGAATCATGAATCATCAATTGAATCATGAATCATGAATCATGAAGTGAATCATGAATCATGAATTGAATCATGAATTGAATCATGAATCATAAATCATGAATTGAATCATTAATCATGAATTGAATCATGAATCATGAATCACGAATTATGAATTGAATCATGAATCATTAATCGAATCATGGATCATGAATTGAATCATGAATCATGAATCATGAATTGAATAATGAATCATGAATAGAATCATGAATTGAATCATGAATCATGAATCATGAAATGAATCATGAATTGAATCATGAATTGAATCATTAATCATGAATCATGAATTTCAATAATGAATCATGAATTGAATTATGAATCTTGGTTAGAATCATGAATTAAATCATGAATCATGAAATGAATCATGAAATGAATCATAATTTGAATCATGAATCTTGAAATGAATCATGAATTGAATCATGAATCATGAATCATGAATTGAATCATGAATCATGAATCATGAATTGAATCATGAATCTTGAATCATGAATCAAATCATGAATCTTGAATCGAATCATGAATCATGAATTGAATCGTGAATCATGAATTATGAATCGAATCATGAATCATGAATCGAATCATGAATCATGAATCGAATCATGAATAATGAATTGAATCATGAATCATGAATCGAATCATGAATAATGAATTGAATCATGAATCATGAATTGAATCATGAATAATGAATAAAATCATGAATTGAATCATGAATCATAAATCATGAATTGAATCATTAATCATGAATTGAATCATAAATTATGAATTGAATCATGAATCATGAATTGAATCATGAATCATAAATTGAATCATGAATCATGAATTAAATATTGAATCATGAATCATGAATCGAATCATGAACCATGAATTGAATCATGAATTATGAATCATAAATTAAATCATGAATCATGAAGTGAATCATGAATTGAATGATGAATCATGAATCATGAAATTAATCATGAATTGAATCATGAATTGAATCATGAAATGAATCATGAATCATGAATTGAATCAGGAATCATGAATTGAATCATGAATCATGAATCATGAATCGAATCATTAATCATGAATCGAATCATAAATCATGAATTGAATCATGAATCGAATCATGAATCATGAATTGAATCATGAATCATGAATCATGAATTGAATCATGAATCATGAAATGAATCATGAATCATGAATCATGAATTGAATCATGAATTGAATCGTGAATCATGAATCGAATCATGAATCAGGAATAGAATCATAAATCATGAATCATGAATCGAATCATGAATCATGAATCATAAATCGAATCATGAATCATGAATTGAATCATGAATCATGAATCACGAATCATGAATTGAATCATGAATCATTAATCGAATAATGGATCATGAATTGAATCATGAATCATGAATCATGAATCATGAATTGAATCATGAATCATGAAAAGAATCATGAATTGAATCATGAATCATGAATCATGAATTAAATAATGAATCATGAAATGAATCATGAAATGAATCAATTTGAATCATGAATCATGAATAGAATCATGAATTGAATCATGAATCATGAATCATGAATCAAATCATGAATCATGAATTATGAATCGAATCATGAATCATGAATCATGAATCGAATCATGATTCATGAATTGAATCATGAATCATGAATTGAATCATAAATCATGAATTGAATCATGAATCATGAATCATGAATTGAATCATGAATCATGAATCATGAATCGAATCATTAATCATGAATCATAAATCGAATCATGAATCGAATCATGAATCTTGAATCGAATCATGAAACATGAATCGAATCATGAATCATGAATTGAATCATGAATCGAATCATGAATCATGAATTGAATCATGAATCATGAATCATGAATTGAATCATGAATCATGAAATGAATCATGAATCATGAATCATGAATTGAATCATGAATTGAATCGTGAATCATGAATCGAATCATGAATCATGAATCAAATTATGAATCATGAATTGAATCAAGAATCATGAATTGAATCATGAATCATGAAACATAAATCATGAATCGAATCATGAATCATAAATAATGAATTGAATCATGAATCATGAATTGAATCATGAATCATGAATTGAATCATGAATCATGAATCATGAATCATTAATCGAATCATGAATTATGAATCATGAATCATGAATCGAATCATGAATCATGAATCAAATCATAAATCATGAATTGAATCATGAATTATAAATCATGAATCATGAATCGAATCATGAATCATGAATCGAATCATAAATCATGAATTGAATTATGAATCATGAATCGAATCATGAATCAAGAATCATGAATTGAATCATTAATCATGAATTGAATCATGAATCATGAATCGAATCATGAATCACAAATTGAATCATGAATCATGAATTGAATCATGAATCATGAATTGAATCATAAATCATGAATCATGAATCATTAATCGAATTGAATTATGAATCATTAATCATGAATCGAATCATGAATCATGAATTGAATCATTAATCATGAATCATGAATCATGAATCGAATCATGAATCAAATCATGAAATAAATCATGAATCATGAATCATGAATCGAATCATGAATCATGAATCATGAATCGAATCATGATTCATGAATCATGAATTGAATCATTAATCATGAATCGAATCATGAATCATGAATCGAATCATGAATCATGAATCATGAATTGAATCATTAATCATAATTCGAATCATGAATCATGAATCGAATCATGAATCATGAATCATGAATTGAATCATGAATCATGAAACATAAATCATGAATCGAATCATGAATCATAAATAATGAATTGAATCATGAATCATGAATCATGAATCATTAATCGAATTATGAATTATGAATCATGAATCATGAATCGAATCATGAATCATGAATCAAAGCATAAATCATGAATTGAATCATGAATTATGAATCATGAATCATGAATCGAATCATGATTTATGAATCGAATCATAAATCATGAATTGAATTATGAATCATGAATCGAATCATGAATCATGAATCATAATTCCAATCATGAATCATGAATCATGAATTGAATCATTAATCATGAATCGAATCATGAATCATGAATCATGAATCGAATCATGATTCATGAATCATGAATTGAATCATTAATCATGAATTGAATCATGAATCATGAATCGAATCATGAATCATGAAACATGAATCGAATCATGAATCACAATTTGAATCATGAATCATGAATTGAATCATGAATCATGAATTAAATCATGAATCATGATTCATGAATTAAATCATGAATCATGAATCATGAATTGAATCATTAATCATGAATCGAATCATGAATCATGAATCGAATCATGAATCATTAATTGAATCATGAATCATGAATCATGATTCGAATCATGAATCATGAATCATAATTCGAATCATGAATCATGAATCATGAATTGAATCATTAATCATGAATCGAATCATGAATCATGAATCGAATCATGAATCATGAATCATGAATTGAATCATTAATCATGAATCGAATCATGAATTGAATCATTAATCATGAATCGAATCAGGAATCAAGAATCATGAATTGAATCATTAATCATGAATTGAATCATGAATCATGAATCGAATCATGAATAATGAAACATGAATCGAATCATGAATCACAAATTGAATCATGAATCATGAATTGAATCATGAATCATGAATTGAATCATAAATCATGAATCATGAATCATTAATCGAATCATGAATTATGAATCATTAATCATGAATCGAATCATGAATCATGAATTGAATCATTAATCATGAATCATGAATCATGAATCGAATCATGAATCAAATCATGAAATAAATCATGAATCATGAATCATGAATCATGAATCATGAATCATGAATCGAATCATGATTCATGAATCATGAATTGAATCATTAATCATGAATCGAATCATGAATCATGAATCGAATCATGAATCATGAATCATGAATTGAATCATTAATCATAATTCGAATCATGAATCATGAATCGAATCATGAATCATGAATCATGAATTGAATCATGAATCATGAAACATAAATCATGAATCGAATCATGAATCATAAATAATGAATTGAATCATGAATCATGAATCATGAATCATTAATCGAATCATGAATTATGAATCATGAATCATGAATCGAATAATGAATCATGAATCAAAGCATAAATCATGAATTGAATCATGAATTATGAATCATGAATCATGAATCGAATCATGATTTATGAATCGAATCATAAATCATGAATTGAATTATGAATCATGAATCGAATCATGAATCATGAATCATAATTCCAATCATGAATCATGAATCATGAATTGAATCATTAATCATGAATCGAATCATGAATCATGAATCATGAATCGAATCATGATTCATGAATCATGAATTGAATCATTAATCATGAATTGAATCATGAATCATGAATCGAATCATGAATCATGAAACATGAATCGAATCATGAATCACAATTTGAATCATGAATCATGAATTGAATCATGAATCATGAATTAAATCATGAATCATGATTCATGAATTAAATCATGAATCATGAATCATGAATTGAATCATTAATCATGAATCGAATCATGAATCATGAATCGAATCATGAATCATTAATTGAATCATGAATCATGAATCATGATTCGAATCATGAATCATGAATCATAATTCGAATCATGAATCATGAATCATGAATTGAATCATTAATCATGAATCGAATCATGAATCATGAATCGAATCATGAATCATGAATCATGAATAGAATCATTAATCATGAATCGAATCATGAATTGAATCATTAATCATGAATCGAATCATGAATCATGAATCATGAATCGAATCATGAATCATGAATCATTAATGCAAACATGAATCATGAATTGAATCATTAATCATGAATCATGAATCATGAATCGAATCATGAATCAAATCATGAAATAAATCATGAATCATGAATCATGAATTGAATCATGAATCATGAATCATGAATCGAATCATGAATCATGAATCATTAATCGAATCATGAATTATGAATCATGAATCATGAATCGAATCCTGAATCATGAAACATGAATCGAATCATGAATCATGAATCGAATCATGAATCATGAATCATGAATCATGAATCAAATCATGAATCATGAATTGAATCATGAATCATGAATTAAATCATGAATCATGAATCATAAATCATTAATCGA